>NC_066524.1:14081660-14084160 GCF_024679095.1 Eriocheir sinensis
TTTATTACGAAAAGTTGAATGAAAGAATGAATCGAATTATTATAACTTCATGATTTTAGGTTTTAAGAAAGAATTACACTCATTTCAGCTTTCTCTCTCTCTCTCTCTCTCTCTCTCTCTCTCTCTCTCTCTCTCTCTCTCTCTCTCTCTCTCTCTCTCTCTCTCTCTCTCTCTCTCTCTCTCTCTCTCTAAATCAGTCTATCTATCTATTTATCTATCTATCTATCATCATTTTCTCTGTTGTGTTCGATTTGTAGTTTCATATTTTTTTTTGTTTTTTTGTTTGTTTTTGGTCGGAGTGGAATTTTTGCTTTCACTTCTCTTCCTTCTGTTATATTTATTGTTATTATCGTTATTGTTATTGTCTCCTGCTGCTGCTGTTGTTCTTAAGTGAAGTTTATCGCAGTTGTTTGCTCGCCCAGTCATTTTTTCTTGTCTTCTTTCTCCTTCCCTTTCCCTCCCCTTCTCTTCTCTACCTCCTTCCTTCTCTTTCGTGCTGTTTTCTTCCTCTCTCTCCCTCTGATCTCCTCCCACCTCCCCTTCCCTTCTCTTCTCTACCTCTTTCCTTGTCTTTCCTGCTGTTTTCTTCCTCTCTCTCCCTCTGATCATCTTCCCACCCCTCCCTTTCGCTTCCCTTTCCTCCCTTTCCCTCTCTTCCTCACTCTCCCTTACCCTTCTCTTTCCCCTCCTATTTCCTTCCCTTTCCTTCTCTTCCCTTCTGTTTTCTTCCTCTCTCTCCCTCTGATCTCCTTCCCACCCCTCCCTTTCCCACCCTATCATCTTCTCCCCTTCATTCCCCTTTCCTCCCCCTCCCCTTCTCTTCTCTACCTCTTTCCTTCTCTTCCCTTCTGTTTTCTTCCTCTCTCTCCCTCTGATCTCCTTCCCACCTCTCTTCTCCCCTTCTTTCCCTTTTCTCTTCTCCTTCTCTTTTCCTTCCCTTCCTTCTCTTCTTTTCCTTCTGTTTTTCCTTCTCCCTTCTGATCTCTCCTCCTCCTTTCCAGCCCACCTTCTTCTCCCTTCATTCCTCCTTTCCTCCCTCTTCCTTCCTCTCTTTCCTTTCATTTTCTTCCTCTCTCTCCCTCTGATCTCCCTCCCACCCCTCCCTTTCCCAGCCCACCATCTTCTCCCCTTTATTCCCCTTTCCTCCCCCTTCCCTTCTCTTCTCTACCTCTTTCCTTGTCTTTCCTGCTGTTTTCTTCCTCTCTCTCCCTCTGATCTCCTTCCCACCCCTCCCTTTCCCACCCTAGCATCTTTTCCCCTTCATTCCCCTTTCCGCCCCCTTCTCTTTTCTTCTCTACCTCTTTCCAACTCTTTCCTTCTGTTTTCCTCCTCTCTCTCCCTCTGGTCTCCTTCCCACCCCTCCCTTTCCCACTGTACCATCTTTTCCCCTTCATTCCTCCTCCTCTCTCCTTTCTTGGTCTCCTTCCCACCCCTCCCTTTCCCACTGTACCATCTTTTCCCCTTCGTTTCCCTTTCCTCCCATTCCCTCTCTTCCTCACTCTTTCATTCCTCACTCTCCCTTACTCCTCTCTTCTCCCACCGTTCTCTTTCTTTCCCTTTCCATTTTCTTCCCTCCCCTTCCGTCTCCTACACTCCTCCCCTCTCATTTACCTTCCTTCCCCTTCCTTCTCTCCCCTTTCCTCCACTTGTTTCCCCTCCCCTTTCCTTCCCTTCTCTACCATTCCATCTCCTTCACTCCTCTTCCCTCTCCATCCGTTTCCTTTCCTTCACTTCCCTCATCTTCCCTTCTCTTCCCTCCCCCTTCCCTCCCTTCCCTTTACCGACCACTCACCGTATTCGTTTCCCTTGTGAAGTCTTCATCAGCAGGAGTCAACGAGTGGTCTGGAGTCTTTAGAAAGCTTGTTGTTGTTGTTGTTGTTGTTGTTGTTGTTGTGATGGTGATGGCTGTAGTCAAGTAATGGCTCGTGAACACTTTTAAATGGTCTTGTTACACACACACACACACACACACACACACACACACACACACACAGACACAGACACAGACACAGACACACACACACACACACACACACACACACACACACACACACACACACACACACACACACACACACACATTATTTTTTTTTATTCTGTTATATGTTATGTGAAAGTGTAAATAGATAAAAAATAAAGAGAAAAGTGAAACGGTTTAACGGCGCTCTGATCTTTGTTTCCTTGTAGTGATGAAGTTATTGTTGAAAGAAAAAAAAATCGTGTATATTCTGGTAATATTGAAACGATAGAGAAATCTCTTTTTTTCTGGCAACATTGCGTCGGTGGGGTAATTCATTTTCCTTTTTTGTATTTCTGAAAGTTAAATTAAAGAAGATAAATAAGAAAACAACAACAGCAAAGTTATCATCCATTCAGTCAAGCAAAAAAAAAAAAAAGTTAATGTGTCCACAGTAAAGAAAAAAAAAGGAAAAAAAGAAAACATCCACTGTGAAATAAACAAATAAACAAATAGAAAAAATAAATAAGAAAAGAACCGAAA
>NC_066524.1:14086660-14089160 GCF_024679095.1 Eriocheir sinensis
CTTTTTTGTTTTCTTTTTTCGATGCCGTTTTTTCTTCTCTTTTCTTATTCTTATTTATCACTTTTTTGGTCTGGCTGGCTTTCAATAATTTCCTAATCTTTTCAATTTTTACTAGACCTTTAATTATATCTTTGCTTTTGATACTAACTTCACAACTACCACTACTATTACTACTACTACTACTACTACTACTACTTCATCTGTTCCACCCCAGACGCATCAAGACGCTCTGGTGTTTTATTTGTGCGGAGAAAGTTTGAACCTTTCTCCGCGTCTGCATCTGTGTGTGTGTGTGTGTGTGTATGTGTGTGTGTGTGTGTGTGTATGTGTGTGTGTGTGTATGTCCAGAAAGAGAGAGTAATTCAGGTCTTTGTGTGTGTGTGTGTGTGTGTGTGTGTGTGTTTCTGGTCTGATGGCTTTTAATGTCTTATTATTCAGATTTTTATTAATGTGTAGTTAGTTTCTTCGTACCCTCATCTCCTCCTCTTCCCTCTCCTCCTCCTCCTCTTCCCTCTCCTCCTCTTCTTCTCTCTCCTCCTCTTCTTCCTCTTCCTCCTACCACCACCAAACCCACATCAACAACCACTTCCTTCCCTTTAAAACCACCCTCATCCTTCCTTCCTTCCTTCCCCAACACGTCCCAAGACCAAGACAGTCCTTAACCCCACCATTGTTCATCTTCCGCCAGGGACGCAGTGCGGGCGGCCGGGGCGACCTGTCAACGGCACCGTCTCCACCTCGGGACGCTTCTACTTCCCCGGCGAGCGCGTGGCCTACAAGTGCTTGGAAGGCTTCGTGCTCTTCGGGCCCGAGGAACGAACCTGCCTGAAGAACGGTTCCTGGAGCCAAGATGTGCCCTTGTGTGGTGAGTAGAGAGAGAATATATAGATAGACAGATAGAGAGAGGTAAAAAGATAGTGAAATATATAGGAAGATACGATAAAAGATATATAGAGATAAAAAAGAGAATTATGTGGTTAGATATTTAGAAAGACAGATAGAGAATAAGAGAAACGTGTAGACAGGTATTAAAAAAACTGTGAAATATATAGATAAATACGAAGAATGATAGATAGAGATAGAAAGAGAAATATGTAGTTACGTATTTAGAAAGTCATAGAGAGTAAAATAACTATGTAGACAGTTATGTAAAAAAGTAAATAGAGAAATATGTGAATAGATAGATAGAAAGATATGTAGGAAGATGGATGGATGAATAGACATAGATAGAGAGATAGGTAGAAAAATTTTAAAATGTGTTTAGTGAGAGTAGGAAGAGGAGAAAGATAGAGACAGGAAAGGAGAAAAAAGTGAAAATAAGGGAAAAGTAAACCATGAAATATAAAGAAAAGAAAATGATTAATGAGATAAGAAAGAGGAGGGAGATGGAAACGAAGAAAGGAGAAAAAGAAAGAATAAAAGGGAAAAATTATCCAGCATGTGATCAGACCGTGGGTAAATAAGAGAGAAAATGCCTATCCCTCCATGGTACCCTCTGGCCTTCTATTCCTCCTCCTCCTCTTCTTCCTCTTCCATCTCCTCCATAACCTTGCTGGAGTCACGCCTTCCCCCTCCTCGCCTCCCTCCTCCCCCACTCACCTGACTACGCACCTCTCATTAACACACCTTCATTCACTGTGCCTCATCCTTACCTGTACTGATGAGGCCACTGATACCTCTAATCCCCTTATCGTGACACCTGTACGCTCTCAGGTGTTCCGGCCAGGTGTGAAAGTGACGTGTATCTTGATTAGTTTAGGGAACAGGTGGGTGAGTCTTGAGGTACAGGTGAGAGCGCAAAGGAAAGGGGAAAGGTAATTGATTTTTTTCTCAGGTGTGTTTCGAATGGTTACCTTGATTATTATAAGGAACATGCGAGTATGATTAAAGGGCACTGGTTAATTGGGCAGGGAAAAGGACAGGTAAGCGTGAACTGAGGGAGGTGAAAGGTAAATTCCCTCAGGTGTTTTACTGGTGTTTACCTTAATTAGTAAAGAACAGGTAAGATGATTAACTAAGAGACACAGGTAAAATAATATCAATACCTCACCGTTATTTTCGTAGGGTGGGCGAGGTGACGCGACCCCCGGTGTATGCCCCCATTGATTGATTCAAAGATTATTGCATTATCTTCGAATTCCTACCTGCCCATTATTTTGTCTCTTCTCTTACTCCTCTGCACTCCACCTCCCTCTTCCTCCTCTTCCCCTCCCTCCTCTTCTTCCTCTTCCCCTCCCTCCTCTTCTTCCTCTTCCCCTCCCCCCCTTTCCCCTTTCCCTCTAACCCCTTCGAACCTTGACCACTCCTCCAAGTACCTGTTTTTCCACCACTACTTTTTCTCCTCCTCCTCCTCCTCCTCCTCCTCCTCCTAGCTTCTCTGACCTTCCTTCCTCTCTCTTCTCTCTCTCTCTCTCTCTCTCTCTCTCTCTCTCTCTCTCTCTCTCTCTCTCTCTCTCTCTCTCTCTCTCTCTCTCTCTCTCTCTCTCTCTCTCTCTCTCTC
>NC_066524.1:14094160-14159160 GCF_024679095.1 Eriocheir sinensis
TCTACCTGTAATTACCTGGATGTTGGCTCTTGTAGTTTTAATTGGTCATAGTAAGTTGTAAATAATATAACGTTACTTTCCATACTAACACATTTTTTTTTACTTGGGAGGAAGAGAGAGGGGAAGAGGGGCGGTTAGGAGGTTGGTTATGCCTTTCTCCTACCTGTTATTACCTGGATCTTGCCTTGCCTTCTGTTTGTTTAATGGGTCATAGAAAGGTGTGTTGTAGAGGTAACATAACGTTACTTTCCATATTAACACAATTTTTTATACTTGTTAGGAAGAGAGAGGGGAAGAGGGGCGTTTAGGAGGTTGGTTAAGCCTTTCTCCTACCTGTCATTACCTGGATCTTGCCTTCTTTTTGCTCTAATGGATGATAGGAAGGTGTGTTGTAGAGGTTCCATACTAACGCAATTTTTTTTTTTTTACGTGGGAGGAAGAGAAAGGGGAAGAGGGAAGGTTGAATACGGGCTTTCCTCTACCTGTAATTACCTGGATATTGCCTTCTGTTTGCTCAAATGGGTGATAGGAAAGTGTTAGGGGGATTAAAATTGTATACATTCTCTCTACTAAGAACTTTTTTTTTCGTTTAGGGAGGGAGAGAAGGGAAGGAAGAGGCTGTGGAGGTTGGCTATGCCCTTTTCCTACCTGTAATTACCTGGATATTGCCTTCTGCTTGCTCTAATGGGTGATAGGAAAGTGTTTGTGGCATTGAAATTGTACATCCTCTCTACTAAGAACTTTTATTTTCGTTTGGGGAGGAAGAGAAGGGAAGGGATAGGATTAGAATGTTAGTTATGCCCTTTCTTTACCTGTAATTACCTGGATATTGTCTCTTATTAGTCTAATGTGTCATAGGAAGGCGTGTAATTGGTCATTAAACTTTACTCTCTATACTAACATTCTTTTTTAACTGGGTAAGAAGGAAAGGGAGAAGGGGAAGGTTAGAAGGCTGGTTACGCCCTCTCTCTACCTGTAATTACCTGAATATTGCGTTCTACTTGTTTAATGGGTCATAGGAAGGTGTTTTAGAGGTAATATAGCTTTACTTTCCATACGATTACTTTTTTTTTCATTGGTGAGGAAGAGAAGGAAAGGAGGGGCGGTTGGGAGGTAGTTGCATCCTTTTCCCTACCTGTAATTACCTGGATACTGGGTTCTATTTGTTTAATGGGTCATAGGAAGGTGTTTTAGAGGTAATATAGCTTTACTTTCCATACGATTACTTTTTTTTCATTGGTGAGGAAGAGAAAGGAAGGAGGGGCGGTTGGGAGGTAATTATCCCTTTAAACTACCTGTAATTACCTGGATAAGTCATAGCAAGGTGTTTTAGAGGTAACATAGATTTAGCTCTCCATACTAAGTACTTTTTACCATTGGGGAGGAAGTGATGGGATGAAGGGGGAGACTTAGCTTAGTTACGCCCATTCCTCTACCTGTAATTACCTGGATATTGGCTCCTTTTGGTCTTATGGGTGATAGGAAGGTGTGTTAGGGGCAATAAAACCTTACATTCTCCCTATTAATAGACTTTTAACAGGGGAGGAAGGAAGGGAAGAGGGGGAAGGGAGGGGGAGGAGGGGTGGTAAGTAGGTTGGTCACGCCCTTTCTCCCTACCTGTGTAATTACCTGTACCGTGGATCCTCTTGCTAGATCAGGTGGGCTTTTTTGTGTCTTCTTTTTTCTGCCCTTGAGACAAAGAAAGAAAGAAAGAAAGAAAAGGAAAGAAAAAGAAAAAAATAGAAAGAGAAATAAAATAAAATAAAAAAAACAAATACCATAGAGAGAAAGGAAAGATAGAAGTTTTTTTTTTTCCTTATTCTCAGCATTGACGAAAAAGAAAATATATAGACACACACAAAGAGAGAAAGAAAGGAAGAGAAACGGAAAGAGAGGTAAATGAAGAGAGAGAAAGAAAAAGAAAGAAAAATAACAGCAATATACTTCCTTAAACCCAACACCAGTAAGACCAAGAAAGAGAGAAAAAAAGAAAAGAAAGAAAAGAAAAAGAAAAAAAGAGAAATGAAAAGAAAAAAACAATAAAAAGCACCGAACTCTCTCTACCTCGACACCAATAAGACACAGAGAGAGAGAAAGAGAAAATAAAAATAAAAAGAAAAAAACAAAGAAAAAAAACAATAGTAAAAAACACCAATATCGTAACTCCACCACCAATAAGACACAGACAGACAGACACAAAGCCATTCATCCGACAAGACAAGAATGAGATATAATTTTCTTTTTCTTATTCTTTTCTTAACTTTTGACGAAATATGACTCAGTTCTTTCGGCCAGTTCAAGGCTGAGTGGGTCTTGTTTTTCCTGCACTTACTCGCGCTGCTTGAACGAGGGGGGGAGGGGGGAGAGGGGAAGGGGAAGGAGGGAGGGGAGAGGAGGAGGAAAGGTGAAAAGGGAAGGGGGGAAGTGAGAGGGGCTAAGGGGAGGAGAGAAGAGCAGGAGATGAGGGAAAGTGGAAGGGGAGAGAAGGGGAAGAACGAAGGGGAGGGGGGGATGGAAAGAGGGAAGGGGAAGGAGGGAGAGCAAGGGGAGGAGTAAATTGAAAAGGATTGAGAGAGGAAGGAATGGGAGGGGAGAAGAGAAGAGAGAGGGAAAGGGACGGAGGGGAAGGGAAGAGGGAAGGTGAAGACAAGAGAGAAGGGAGAGGAAGGAAAGTGAAGGTGAGAGGGAGGAGGAGGGAAAAGGGGAGAAAAAAATTGAATAGAAAAAAGGAGGGGGTAGGAGACGAAGAGAAAGGAAGAGGGAGGACTGGGAAGAGGAGGAGAGGAAGGGGAGGAATGGAAGGGAGGGAGAAAAGGAAAGGGAGAGGAGAGGAGAGAGAGAGAGAGAGAGAGAGAGAGAGAGAGAGAGAGAGAGAGAGAGAGAGAGAGAGAGAGAGAGAGAGAGTTGACACAGAACACACACACACACACACACTGACACAATCCTCGTCAAATATCTCACCTGCCAATCACTGCAAGTCACCTCAAGTCACCTGTGTGTGCGTGCGTGCGTGCGTGAGTGAGTGAGTGAGTGAGTGAGTGACCGACTAACTTACCTGACGCAATCCACCTGATGATTGTCCAGTGAAAGTGAGTGTGTAATCATTATATTCTCTCTCTCTCTCTCTCTCTCTCTCTCTCTCTCTCTCTGTGCCTTTGTTTGTGGTGTTTGATTACTTTGTTGTTGTTGTTGTTGTTGTTGTTGTTGTTGTTGATGTTTCTCTTCTTGTTCTTGTTATTGTTGTGGTTGTTGTTCTTCTTCTTCTTTTTCTTCTTCTTCTTCATCTTCTTCTTCTTCTTTTTACTCCTATTCTTATTATTGTTCTTATTATCATTCTTCTTTCTCTTTCTTCTTCTTCTTCTTCTTCTTCTTTTTCTTCTTCGTCTTATCATCATCATCATCATCATCATCATTATTCCTACCAACACCTCTTTTTCCCAATTTTCCCTCGTCATCCATTTACTCACTTATCTCCTCATTATCATCATTTTCTTCTAGCTCCTCCATTCGTCCTCGCATTAACCGCTATCTCTCATCATTTCTCTGTAACAACATCAACAACAGCAACAAAAAAAAAAACATGTCGGACGTTAACATTTTTTCCTCTTTTTTTTTCTCTCCCGGACACACAATGCTCGGTTTCACTTTCCCGCCCTTTGTTCTATTGCGTTTCTTTATATTTGATAACGCTAAATTTTTTCCCCTCTCCCTCTCCCTCCTCCTCCTCCACCTCCCTTCCTCTAAAAGCCATATTGTTCACGTTCTAATTACCGGGAAACAGAGGCTCTTTATTGAACGTTCTCTCTCTCTATCTCTCTTTTTTTTATAATTTTTCACCTCCGTTCGGCTTCAGGTAAGGCGTCGGTAATGAGAGCCAGGTGCGCCGATGTTATTATTTTTATGTGTGTGTGTTTATGTAGCTTTTATTTTATTTTTTCCCTGAGGCGTATCTGTTGTATTGCGTAACTTTGCTTGTTGTGTTGTGCGCGTGTGTGTGTGTGTGTGTGTGTGTGTGTGTGTGTGTGAGTGCGTGTGTATGTGTGTTTGCTTTTCATTTGCCTTGTTTTGATCTATCTATGTTTTCTATTTGTTTATTTTCTCGCCATTATCATTTCTTTCATTTTCTTTTGTTCCTTCTCCTCTTTATCGATCTCAGTCCACCACCATCATCTCATACTTTTTCCCTTCCATCTTCTATTTCCCTCTTTCCCCCTTCCTCTCTGTTCTCCCTTCTTTCTTTGCTTCTCTCTTCCACTTTTCTGCTCCCTCTTTCTCTTCCGCTTCCCACTTCCACTCCCTCCTTTTTCCCCTTTCTTCCTTTCCTTCCCTCTTCCACTATATCCTTCCCCCATCACTACCACCCCTTTTCTTTCCCTTCCATCCTCCTCTTCTTCCTTCCTCCTCTTCCCTCTTCCCCTTCTCGTTTCCAAGCATACCATCACCTTTCTCTTCCCCTTCCTTCCTCCTCTTTCCCATCCCTTTCCCTCTCCCTGACGTCACTACAATCTCCATCACCAACCACACACTACCACTACCATACATGTAACTGTCACCACTCACAACCAGCCTCACACTCACTATCTCTCCTCACTCACCATCACCCCTAAAACAACCCCCTCCCCTCCACCCACCCCCCACTCACTTCCTCTTCCTCCTCCTACAGACTTCAACCTGGCGAGGGGTAAGCGGGCCTTGCAGAGCGCTACCCTTTGGTCCTACGCCCCCGAGATGGCCGTGGACGGAAATGCAGACACTTGCTCCTTCACGCCACGCGGCCCCGACCCTCGCTGGTGGCAGGTCCATCTAGGTCATAAGTTCAACGTGCTGACCGTCGGTGTCACGATTAGTCCAGGTGAGTGCAGGTGTGGTGTGGTGTTAGGTGTTTTGTTGAGTTTTTTTTTTTTTTTGTTTTTACAACCAAGGAGACAGCTCAAGGGCACAAAAAAAGAAACCATAATAAAAAAAAAGTCCGCTACTTGCTGCTCCTAAAAAGAATCCAAAGAGGTGGCCGAAAGAGAGGTCTATTTCGGAAGGAGTGATTATGACTTTCCTTGTCTTTCTCTCTTCCTTTCCTCTTCTTTTCCTTAATTTTCTTCCTTATTCTTCCCATCCCTTCCTTCTCTTCTCTTTCTTTTCTCCTCTTTTCTTCCCTTCTCTTCTCTTCTCTTCTCTTCTCTTCCCTTCCCTTCCCTTGCCTTCCCTTCCCTTCCCTTCCCTTCCCTTCCTTATATTTCCTTCCCATATCTTTCCTTCCCTTATCTTTCCTTCCCTTCCCTTCCCTTCCCTTTCCCTCCCTTCCCTTCCCTCCCCTTCCCTTCCGCCTCAATCATTCAGTCCATCACTCACTCACTCAATCGGTCAACTACACAACCACAAAATCACTAAACAACCACTTAACCAATTTTCCTCCGCCCGTAGGTTCGGTTCAGGAGTTCACCATCTACGTTATCGAGCTCCTGGCAGACAACAAGGCGCTCTACAAGCCGTGCACCACCTTTAAGGTAAGCACGGACTACTTTCTTCTTCTTCTTCTTCTTCTCTTCTTTCACTATCTCCACTTTTCTTATCTTCCCTTTATTTTTCTCAAGGTATATCTATCTGTCTGTCTGTCTGTCTGTATGTATGTATGTATGTATGTGTCTTTTACGCCTTTTTTTCCTTTTTATTAATTTGTTCTCTCTACGGGTGTTTGTATATATGTGTAGGGGTGACATGTACTTCTTCGTTCCAGGGCGTGTTCCAGACCCACAAGGCGCTGTTCCACTGTAACGACGGCTTGGGTCACCCCGGCCAGTTCGTCTACATACGGGACGACCGGGCGGACCAGGAGTACTTCGGGCTGTGTGAGGTGGAGGTGTTCGCCTTCAGAGGTACGTGACAGTGGTAGTAGTAGTAGTGGTAGTAGTGGTAGTAATGGTAGTGGTAGTGGTGCTTATCTAAAGAGATGTATATACCTGTTTGTACATTTGTATATAGTATTGTAACTTTTGTATTGTTTTATCATAAATGGGATTGTACAGTCAGAGGAGCTTTCTTGCATTACTAAATGATAATGAAAGTGATAACAAGGGACCGTAAAGGAACATTGAAAGATAATTGATGGCTTATATATATTTTTTTTTATGTGTGATTCATTTCATGCTTTATTTTTATTTCTTAGGGCATTTTTAAGGTTTAATTTTTATTTCTTTAATTTGCCTCATGTCTTATTATCATCATCTATTCTTTTTTTTCACCTACCATTTATTTTCCTTCACATTTTCTTTATATTTTTTTTGTATATTTATTTTTTCCTCCTATTCATTTTCATTTAACCTTCTCCTCCTTTTATTCTCCCCTTTTTCTTTATTCCTCCCTTGCTTCCTTTTCCACTATATCACTTTTATTTTCCCCTCTCTTTCTTTTCTTTATTTTCCTCTATTTTTTCCATCTCTTCCTGTTCCATTTATTCCCCCTTCACTTTTACTGTCTGGAGGTCGGTCAGTCGCTCTTTACTCCCTCACTTCACTTTTATTTATTTTTCTCATGTATTTTATGTCCCGTTATTTGGTAGATCGTTTCCCTTCACCTGTGCAAGAAATGGTCTCACTTTCACCTCTTTATTGAAACCACAAAGACCACCTGAGGAAAAGATTTAGCGAGAGAGAGAGAGAGAGAGAGAGAGAGAGAGAGAGAGAGAGAGAGAGAGAGAGAGAGACCTTCCTACAGGGCAGTTTCAAGTCATCCTTAATAATAGTCAGAAATATATGAGAACTATTATTGTTTCTTTCTTTGTTTCCTTTCTTATCTTTTTTTTTGTCCACTAATTCGTCTTGTCATTTCTGTACCACAATTTAAATTCTGGTTGAGGTTTTTTTCTCTTATTTTGTTCTTTTTCTAGTTTTTTTCAGATTTTTTTTCTTTTCATTTTTGCTTCAGTTTTCTTTTATTCATTTTTTTTTATTTATTTTAACTCATTTTTCCCTCCTTACTCCATTCCTTTCTTCCTCACTCCACTTTTTCCCTTCTTCACTTTTTTTCCTTCTCACTTCACTTTTTTTCCCTTCTCCACTATTTTTCTTTTCACTCCACTTTTTTCCTTCTCACTCCACTTTTTTTCTTCTCACTCCACTTTTTCCCTTCTCACTCCACTTTTTTCCTTCTCACTCCACTTTTTTCCTTCTCACTCCACTTTTTTCCTTCTCACTCCACTTTTTTTCCTTCTCACTCCACTTTTTTCCTTCTCATTCCATTTTTTTCATTCTCACTCCACATTTTATCCTTCTCCACTTTTTTCCTTCTCACTCCACTTTTTTTCCTTCTCACCCCACACCTCTTTTATTTTCCTCTCTTGATTTTCCTAATCCTATTATTTTTCCTTCCTCTTACATCTTCCTCCCTTCCTATTATTTCCTAGCCCTCCCTTTCTTCTATTTTCCCCATTTTTCATTTTTCCTTCTCTTCTATTTTCTATTTTCTTCCTTTTCTTTCATATTTTCCCCAATTTTTATTTTCCCTTGGTCATTTTTATTCTTTTATGTAATTATGACTTTCTTTTTTTTCTTCTCATTTTCTTGTCATACTTTTCAATTTCATTTATTGTGGTCATTCATCATAATTTTTCTTTTTTCTTTTTTTCTTTGTCATTATCAGGAGAAATCATGCAATGTCATTTTATTTTACTGCTTATCATTACTTTTCTTTCATTTAACATATTATAATCATTGTCTTTGTGTATAGTGTGGGTGCAAATGTTTTATTATTATTATTATTATTATTATTATTATTATTATTATTATTATTATTATTATTATTATTATTATTATTATTATTATTATTATTATTATTATTATTGGGCACGGTACTAATCTTGCTTTACTAACTTTTTTTTTACTTTTCTTTACTCCTTGCTTGCTTTTCTTATTTCATTTTAACACACATTTTCTTACTTTTCTTGCTTTCATATTTATTTCTTACTACTTTCTTAACTTTCTTACTTTTAACTCACTCACATTTTTTTCTTACTTCATTTTAACTCATACATTTTGCTTCTCACCCCCCCTGCCATTTTTCTTCCCCCTCCACCCCTTCCTTACTCACTCCACTCCTCACTCCCCCTTTGTCCCTCCTCACTCCACTTCTTCCTCTATGCATTCTTTCTACCTTGCTCACTCCACTCCTCACTCCCCCTTTGTCCCTCCTCACTCCACTTCTTCCTCTATGCATTCTATCTATCTTGCTCACTCCACTCCTCACTCCCCCTTTTTCCCTCCTCATTCCACTTCTTCCTCTATGCATTCTATCTATCTTGCTCACTCCACTCCTCACTCCCCCTTTGTCCCTCTTCACTCCACTTCTTCCTCTATGCATTCTATCTACCTGGCTCACTCCACTCCTCACTCCCCCTTTGCCTCTCCTCACTCCACTTCTTCCTCTATGCATTCTATCTATCTTGCTCACTCCACTCCTCACTCCCCCTTTTTCCCTCCTCATTCCACTTCTTCCCGCACGCACTTTACCTCCATCCTACTCACTCCACTCCTCACTCCCCCTCTTTCCCTCCCCACTCCACCTCTTCCCCTATGCATTTTACCTCCATCTTTCTCACTCCACTCCTTCCCTCTCTCACTTCACCCCTTTCCTACCCATTCCACATTTTCCCATCCACTTTCCACTCCTATTTTTTTATCACTCCACTCTTTCCCTTCCTATTCACTCTCCCCTCCATCCCTTCTCACTCCACCTTTCCCCCTTCATTTCCACCTCATACCCCCTCACTCCACTCCCTTTCCTCCTTACTCCACTCTTTCCTTGCTCATTCTATTCCCACTCTTCCTCACTCCACCCCTATTCCCTGCTCTCCACTCCATTATTCCACTTCCACGCCTCATCAATTCACGCTTTTTCTACTCATTCCACACTTATTCTTCCTCCCTCTACTTCCATTCTTCCTCACTCCACTTCCCTCCTTCCCCATCACTCATCAATCCACCCGTTCCACACTTATTCTTCCTCCCTCTACTCCCATTCTTCCTCACTCCACTTCCCTCCTTCCCCCCCATATCACCCCCGCCCCCCTCACTCCACCCCTTCCCCCACAGAGCGCATCCCCTGTGGCGAGCCGGAGGTGCCAGTGGAGGGGGAGGTGGAGAGGGAGGGGGAGGGGCGGGCGCTCTACACCTGCCGGCCGGGGTTCAGGCTGGAGGGCGACGATGTGCTTACCTGCTCCTCCAAGGGAAAGTGGCAAGGACAGGCCCCCAGGTGTAAAGGTAAGGAGAGAGAGAGAGAGTGAGAGAGAGGGATTAGGTACTGGAAAGATAGACAGATGGAAGGGGAAAATAAAGGGAAGAAAGAATAGAAAAAGAAAGAAAGGGAAGGGAAAGAGAAAGGTGAGAGAGAGAGAGAGAGAGAGAGAGAGAGAGAGAGAGAGAGAGAGAGAGGAGAGGTACTGGAAAGAGAGACAGATGGAAGGGGAAAATAAATAAAGAAAGGGAAGAAAGAATAGAGATGAAAGAGGAAGAAAGAGAGAGGAATAAGGAGACATAGAGACAGAGACAAGTAAAACAAGGGAGAGACAGATAATAGAGAGATAAAGACAAATGGAAAAGGAAAGGAGAGAAAGAGAGAGAGAGAGAGAGAGAGAGAGAGAGAGAGAGAGAGAGAGAGAGAGAGAGAGAGAGAGATTTTTTGCCTCTTTTTTTATGTGTAAACCTTTTTTTTATGATAGATTTCCTTTATTTTTTTTCCTCCTGCAACTGGTTTCTCCATTTTTCCACTTTTTTTTAACTCGGGGTATTTTATTTCATTCAAAGACGACCATATATTTTGCCTTTATTTCTCACTTCTGTAAATAAAAAGAATAATATGTGCTGTCTAAAAACTGCTGGAAAAATGACCACTGATATTATTTTCTGCTTTTCATTACTGCTTACTAACCATGTACAACCGAATGTAAATATATCCACAATAACAACTGTAAATATGTGTACTGCTTAAATTAACTATGTAACCTAATGATATGTTTGGTATTAATTCTTATAGTCTTTTGAGGTTTATGAGAGTTAAGAAATCATTAAAACCTGCTATGTCGGTCTATATATTTTTATTTTTACTGTTGTGTTCCCTTTCAGTTAGTCAGTTGGTCAATCAGTCAGGCAGTCAGTGAATAGAATCAATTAACCATTAACCCGGTAGCTGCGGGGATCATGTTTCTTAAAGGCCCCTCTAAGCAAGAAAAATGAGAAAAAATCATCACTCACGCAAACCATTTCATAATATATATCAACGCATTTGTGATCAGTTTACGCATCATCTATTTTGGAGGGTTTATATCATGGCAAAAAGTTGTCCTATCGCTGGTACACCGTAAAGCCACAAACTTGGCCCGTCGCTGCTACCGGGTTAAACTTTCCAACACTCAAACACCCATTAAGACAAACAAATAAACAAACAAACAAAAACCCACAGCCACTCCCAAACCCAAATTTCCACCAGCACAGCACCCCACCCCACACCAATTCCCCACCCACCCCACCCACCCCAATGCCACTCACACCCTCACCCCTTACATTCTCACCCCACCCATCACCCAACACCACAGCTCCAGTCTCCCTAACCTCCCCATACCCTCAGAATCCCAGTGCCCCGCCCCGCCCCAAATCACCAACGGCTTCATGGAGGTTGCCAACTTCCGGGGCGTGTATGGGCATGGCACAGTCGCCACCTACACCTGCAGCCCCGGGTACAAGATGGAGGGCCCTGCCACGCGCACCTGTGACCACACCGGGGCATGGACCAGCGACCCGCCCGTGTGTAAAGGTGAGTGGGGCAGGGGTGTGGTTGAGGGGGAAGGGGGAAGGGGATGATGGGTGTGGTAAGAAGAATGGAAGTGAAATAGGAAGGAAGGAAGAAGGGTTGCCAGGAGAGGAATAAAGAAGAGGAAGGAAAGGAAATAAGAGGAAAGGAAGGAAGGAAGAAAAAAAAAAGTTCAAGGGAAATAAGTGAAAAAGGGAGGATAATGATACAACACAACTGTACCATGAACATGAGAAAAACACACGATTAACCTCCTTTTCAGCCTTTGGAAATATGCAGGTAAAAGGCAGAGTGTCTTAGAATACTGACCATAACTCCCACCCACCCCTCTCTTCCCCTCCCAGCTGTGACGTGCGGGCCTCCTCCTACCTTCCCCAACGCCCGCCACATCCTCCTCAACTCCTCAACCAGCTGGAATGGCATCGCTGTCTACACCTGTAACGATGGACACAGACTACACACAGGTAAGCAGTCAGCACAGGTAGAGTCTTAACAAATAAAACAACACAGGTAAATCATCACAGGTAAATGTCTCAAACCTAAGCCAGCACAGGTAGATGCCGCATGGAGATGACAGCACAGGTAAGAGTCATATGATGGTTCAAGTGAAGGTATCATTTTGTTGGGTTAGTCTTCAAAGCTTCCAAGTTAAAGGGAAAAACAGTATCCTTATGTTCGATACCCTTCATTTATTCTTTTATCTGGTGTATTTTAAGTGCCGTTGCTTTTTTTTTTCTTGAGAGGAGAAGAAATATGCAAGAGAGGGAATGAAGGTTATTGTATTGAGTCCCCTTCCCCTCCCCACTTCCCTCCACAAATTCTTCAGCATATATTTGTCCCCCCACAGACACCAAGGACACTGTGACGACCTGCCTGGAGGAGGGGGCGTGGCGGGACATCAACGTGACCTGCGTACCCCTCAGCGCACCCTCCCCTCCCCTGGCTGGGCTGAGGGACGGTGAGGGGCGCGCACTGACCTTCGACCTCACCCAGCCGCCGCAACAGGGGGAAGGGGAGGGCACGCAGGGGCTGGTGGTGGCTCTGGCGGTGGTGGCGGGGCTCCTGACGGCGGCCATGCTGGTGGTGGGGACGTTGTTAGCTCGACGGCACCTCTCCTCTACCTCCGGGTCCCTGCGGTCACTCGTCAAAACCACCCCCAGTAAGGAGTCGACCATGAACGGGGGGATTGTCGGACCCCAGCAAAACCATTCCTTCTCCCACACCAGTAGTAGTGCGACCCTAGGCTCCCCCGACACTGAGGACCCCCCTTTGAGTGACTCCCTGCGGTCATCCCTCTACCAGCAGAACCTCATGAGTCTCCCCCTTCAGCCGCACTCCACGATGACCTCAATCACCGAGTCAGAGCTGGACGATGACCCGAACTACGCGCACATCGTCGGAGGGAATGACCCGCCTTACGAGAGGGTCCGTAACCGCTCTGAACACAGCTACGAGACCCTACGAAAGAAGTCTCTGGGCTCGGATCTGGAGAGCGACGCGGAGAGCACCAAAGAGGAACAGCAGGATAAGGAAAGCATCGGGTATGAGTCTGTGGCGAAGGGGCGTGAGGCGGGATATGAGGTTGTCGAAGGGAAGCACCATGACTATGAGACTGTGAAGGAGAAGGAGCCGGGGTATGAGGTGGTACGGGAGACTCAGGACCATGGGTATGAGACCGTCTCCGAGGCCGGGCCGAGACAACACAGCTACGAGACTTTGAAACCACGTCCTCCGCCTCCAAGAACAGATAAAAAACCAGCCTCAGCGACCATATCCGTATCCTCCCCTGCTCCCTCCCCTGACCCTGAGACAGTTCCTGATATCCTGCAGGACCTCACAGTACTCCAAGGGGCTCAGGATATCCCACCGGAGATCCAGGCACTCTACGCTCGAGTGGATAAAAGCAAAAAACGGAAAAAAGCGAAAGGAGTGGAAGAAGGTGAGGAAGGAAGACTGACTCCTCTCACTCCACCTCACTCCCCTCTCAGTCATCAACTGTCCTCCTCCTCCATCTCCTCCTCCACTAAAGATGTCTTCCCACCAGAGAGGAGGGTAGAGGGAGGGTCAGGCCCCCCCAGTGCTACCAAAGATCTCATCCGTAAATTCAACCGACTCAACAGTGATGAGGAGAGTCACTCGTGCCCAAGGAGTCGACAGGGGAGTGTTGCCAGCGACTCGGGCAGCCTCAGACCCCTGCCCCCCCTCCCTGGCAACCCCCCGACACCTCCCTCCTCCTCTGGCTCCCCTCCTTCATCCCTCTCCTCGGCTCCTCCTTCCTCCGCCTCTTCCTCACCCATTCCTAGCTAGTCTTTTGCATGCTATTCCTCCTCCTCCTCCTTCTATTCTTCATCTCTCTCTTCTCCTTCCTCCTCTTCCTCCTCCTCCACACCCAGCTAGTTTTCTGCACCCTCTTCCACCTCCACCTCCCTTTCTTCATGTTGCTCTTCCCCATCCTCTTCCTCCTCCTCCTTCTTCCTCCTCCTTATACACACCCAGCTAGTCTTCTAATACAATGTCACCATTTGTGTGTTAGTCAAAGAAGTAGCATTATATATATATACCATGAATACCCTTCTATTATTATGACTATTATTATCACTATACTCTTGTTACAATCTGAAGAAAGTCATATGTTAAGGGAGAATACTCATAACACTACAATGAAGTGCGTACCTATATATACGTACCATGCAAGCTAATCAGATGCATTATATAGATAGTCGTGTCGTGTGAGTCGTTATGCATCATACATCACCTAGAGTCTTAGCAGATGTTATTTTTGTACATGATACCTCATTAATGAAGATAAGAAACTGTTGTATAATGAGAGTAAGGGAGAGAGAACGACACCCAACTGGAGACGTAGATGAAGGGTTTGAAATTGCATGAAGGAAATGAAGAAAAAATCAATGGTTAGGTTATCTTTGTGTGTTAAAAATGCATGAAATTGAACTAAAGGAGGACTGATGGAAAAGAACTATGTTGAAGAGAGAGAGAGAGAAAGAGAATAACACCCAACTGGAGAGATAGACAAAAGGTTTAAGAGATGAATGAAGGAAATAAAGAAAATAATCAATGGTTAGGTTATCTTTGTGTGTTAGTAATCCATTGAAACTGAACTAAAGGGGGATTAATGAAAAAGAAATATAGAGGTGAGAGAGCTAGAGTAATGCCCAACTGGAGAGAGAGACAAAAGGTTTAAAAGTTGAATGAAGGAAATACTCAACTGTTTGGTTATGTTGTGTGTTAGAAATGTATTGAAACTGAGCTAAATAATGAATGAAGAAAAGAGGAAAATATACAGTAGTGAAGAGAGAGAAAAGGAGAAAAAAAGAAAGGTATAAAGCTGTTTGAAGAAAATGCCTGGTTGTTGAAATATGTTTGAGTTAGAAATCCATTGAAATTAAACTAAATGAAGATTGATGAACGTAAAAAGAAATAAAGTTGAGAGAGAGAAAGATATAAAACTGTTTGGAGAAAATACCCATTTATGAAAATATGTTTGGCTGTTTGAAATATACATTGAAATCAAACTAAATGAAGATAGAGGAAGAAAATGCAAGAAATGAAAAAGAACGAAAAAAAAAAGTTAGGAGCGAGAGAGAAAGCAAATGTTGTTGAATTTTATGTATGTCAGATATACATTGAAATTAAACTGAATACATTAACAGTTAACTAAAGGATACAACAATTGTGCCTTATATATTCAGGTTTCCAGTGTCTTGTCATTTAAAGGAAGAAAAAAATGGAAAAATATGAATACTGAAAAAAAAAAATGTAGAAAAATAACATCCTCATTTTTTTTCATCTGTACTATATATTTTTGTACACCGGTTCATGTATATCAAAACTGTATATTCGTGTATATTCAGCCTGTAGCCCTGTATGGATAATTGTGATATATTAGTAATGTATAAAAGTGTACATATTTATTCCTCATGTAATTCATTTATTCTTTTTTTATGGGCAAATTTGAAGTGCAATTTTTTCTCTAAGATGGAAGAAAATAAAAGTGAGAGGGAGTGTTTTTTTAATTTTTTTTATACTGTATTAGTCCCCCTTGCCTCTCTTCCCCCTTCCCCTTCCCCTCCACAACCTCCACCTCAGACTTTCCAATCCATGTTTTATTTCCTTCACCCTCTCTTTGCAATCCCCCCCCCCATCACATCTCCATCCCCTACTATACTCTGCCACACTTCCCATCCCTTCTATATTAATTTTCAGCCTGTATTTTTTTTCCATTATATATCCCCCATCCATTTCAATCACCTCCTCCTCCACTTTCGGTTTTCATACATTCATTTCTTCCACTCTTCCTCCTCCACTTTTGCTTTTTACACATTCATTTCCTCCACTTTTTCCACCACCTTCTCAACCGCTATTACACATTCATTTTCTCCACTTCGTTGTCCTCCTCCTCCACTTCTACTACCAACACAACCATTCTTTCTTATTTTCCTAACTCCCTTCAACTCCACCTCCTACCCTCCATTTCCTCCTCCTCCATCCACTTCTGCTACTAATTAACACAACCCATTTATTTCTTTAACTCCATTTTTCTATCCACCTATCCACACTGCTCGTTTCTCTTCCACCTTCATTCCCTTCATATCTACTACTACTACTACTACTACTACTACTACTACTACTACTACTATCACCACCACCACCACCACTACTACTACTACTACTACTACTACTACTACTACTACTACAACTTCTGTACCACCAAAGCATCATATAGCACTTCATTGTATCAAGACATTGTACTATAATTATATCATATCTTCTGTAATGTCATTGTTTATGTCTGTATAAAAAATGCACTTAAGTTAATCTGTCTGTTTGTCATGGAAAATACGCCTCATAAACAGTTTCACGACTATATATTCTTTTTACAACCTTTCTCTTCCTTCATTTTATTGCATTTTTATATTCTTGTGTTGTCTCTGTTCACGTTAGAGTGGAAATTTAGCCCCGCCCACCGTCGACTAATCACAAGCAGCCTTGGTAGAAAGTGGGCGTGGCTTGTGTGTCAGCCAATGATATGCCCTGGATGGCCTAAGTGCATGTGGGAGGTAGAAGGGGCAGGAAATAATTAGACTACCGTAAAAATAATCCATTCTAATAGACGAAATGCTTATAATGTGGCTTAGTGTTGGTATATTACTGATGGAGGATTAGCTGGGTGTGAATGAAGAGGAGGCGAAGCAAATCGAAGAAAATGAAGGTGGGAAGGATCGAGGATAGAAGAGGAGGAGGAGTAAGGAGAAGCAGAAGAGCGAGATAAATGGGGGAGAAAGAGATGAAAGAGCGAAAAAAAATATATGTTGGGTAGGAGGAGGAAGAGGATCAACATTAAGCACACATGGGTCAGGAATACCAAGACATCTCTTCATCCGGAATTAACTTCTTTGGTTTCTACTATTCAACTAACCTCCCGTTTCTGACAGCGGGCTTTGTTAGCGCGACGTGAAGTTAATCGCGAATCTACCTTAGGGCTCGTCCCAAAAAAGGTGACTGGCCTGCCAAAAATTAGTGAATCTAAAACCAGCTAAATGAACATCATTGAGACTGCCTTGCTCCTCCTCAAAGATTTATCCCCTAGTGCAAAAATGCTCCCTCCCTGCGCGGGGGAACACGGGCTAAGCCTATTGGCAGGATGCCGACAGACCGACTCTATCGGCGATCGAAATCTAGCCGACCGAGTCGGTCTGTCGACGAGGACTGGCGTGTCAGCGAAACTCCGAGTTAACAACCGAACACGAAGGAGCGGCCATCTTGGCGCAGACTCTGACATACTCCAGTCAGGCGAGCGAGTAATAAGGACCCCCCACCCCCCCCCCCAAAAGAATAATAATAACAATAACAAAGAGTGACTGGTTGAGTGTATCTTCCTGAGGTGTATAACAGAACAAATTAAACGACTTGTGGGATTGCAGGCAACGAAGAGCAGAGGAGCGGCAGCAGCTTGTTACAAGGAATGTGGTTCATCATGGAGGAAGAGTTGTAATCTGGATTTGAACACAGGAAGACTGGGAGCATTTACTGTATACCTCCAGGGGCAAAGAGTTCCATCTTCTCACCACTCTTGAAGAAAAGAAATGTCTGCGAGCTTCAGTCTGAGTGCTAAAGTGCTTTTCTCTTTTATCGGAGTAGCGTTAAGTGGGCTTTGTTTTTTTAGATGTTTTAGTTTTTTGCCCTTGAGGTGCGTCCCTAGCTGTAAAAAAGAAAATATATATCTCTATTGGTGTCTATGCGCGTCTACCCTTTACTCAGATCGTTTTCTTTCATGCATTCGACTTGTAAGAGTCTCCTTTGATAGTATAACACATTAATTAGGTATTCCTGCCTAAAAGGGACTAGAGGTTCATATTATTGTTTATTTGTGGAGTCGTAACAATAACGAAGGTGACAATTTTCATGCAACGCAAAAAAGTTTGGCCCCGCGACTGATTCTATTTTGATAAAACTTCCGACACTCACCACATAAATGGATTGGTGAATTTTATTTCATTTATTCTACCGAAGTTTATAAAAAAAAAGAAATATATTAAAAACACAAATGAATGAAAGCAAAATCAAGACAACATGTAGTACAACAAATATACATACACTAGATAATTAAATAGATTAGAGTATTTTTTTCAATTACTCGATTGATTGATTCATTGATAATTTATTGTTGCAGGTAAACAACAAGGGAGAAGGGAGGAACATATGCCATCCCAACCCCCAGGCAGGACAGAGTGTGATTATACAACTATAACCCTAAAAAAACAGTCGAATATGGAACTATAACCCTAATAAATACCCAATATGAAACAATAACCCTAAAAAATACCCGAATATGGAATTATAACTCTAAAAAAATACCCAATATGAAACTATAACCCTAAAAAATACCCGAATATGGAACTATAACCCTAAAAAATACCCGAATATGGAACTATAACCCTAAAAAATACCCGAATATGGGACTATAACCCTAAAAAATACCCGAATATGGAACTATAACCCTAAAAAATAGTCGAATATGGAACTATAACCCTAAAAAAATACCCAATATGAAACTATAACCCTAAAAAATACCCGAATATGGAACTATAACCCTAAAAAACAGTCAAATAAGGAAGCATGACCCCTCCCTCGTCCCTGTGAGTGTCGCAAGCCTGGGCGGGAGCTGGAGGTGGCCGCCGCAGGATGGCCAGACGCTGACATTTTTACCTCCTCTTCCCCTCCCCGCCATGGCCACCATCAACGACCTGCCCGAGGAGATCCTGGAGTACATCCTGTGCCTCATCTCGCCCTACAATGACCTGAGGAACTGCCGGCAGGTGAGGGGGGGTGGGGGGGGCGTGTCACCGTGTTACCTGGCGGGGCTCCTCACCTGGGCGTGTAAACAATGCTATGGGAGATGTTTTTTTTGTTTGTTTTGTTTGTTTTTAGTATTTAAAGGGTGTTAAGGGTTGTTATGGGTGGTGGAGGCATAGTGAGGGTGTTCTATGGGTGCTAATGGGGCGTGGGTGACAAGGGTGAAGGGAAAGGGAGAAGGGTGTGTGTGACAGGGATGAAGGGTGAGGGGTGGTATGGATGAATTACATAGAATTACATAGATAACCAGACCACACAGGCCCAAACTAGGTGGTCTGTCCTAAACCTAAGTGACAGTTGTTATGCGGCCTCCATGTCGTTGAAACTGACCTAGTGAACATTTAGGTGGAGGAGATAGCGGTCAAGATTATTCTTAAGCGAAGCAATCGAGTTACACTGCTCCACTGATGGTGGTAATCTGTTCCAATCTTGAATGACAGCATTAGTGAAGAAGTGACAAGGGTGAAGGGAAAAGGGTTTGTGTGACGGGTGAGAGGGGCCATGGCTGACAGGGGAGAAAGGAGAAGGGTGTGTGTGTGACAGGGGTGAAGGGTGAAAGGGGGCGTGGGTGACGGGAGAAGGGTGTATGTGGCAGGGGTGAAGGGTGAAAGGACTCGTGGGTTAAGATTTGTTTTAGTACCGTGCCAGTATTTCATTACCTACCTTATGAAGCATCACTAGCTCTTCATATATCTTTTCTACGAACGTTCAACAATCATGGAAACGCTTTCAAAATCCAATTCAAGGACTATTTATTGATGAAAATAGGGGATAATATTCACGAAAGTGCAGCCTCCTCTGGCGGCGGCCGCGGCGGTGGTACAGCCGGTATTGCGAGAAATACCTCCTCGCAGCAATAAGTTCCATATACATGTGGGGGGGTCCAGGGGGGGGTGCAGCCCCCTCTGGTTAGAAGGGGGGGTCGAGGGTTTAAATATGCTCCCCCACCCTAAACCCTCTGCGAGCTATTTTGCGGCTGCGGTGGCGGCACCATCGCCGCGGCCGCCGCCAGAGGAGGCTACGCTTTTGTGAATATTATCCCCTATTTTCAACAATAAATAGCCCTTGAATTGGATTTTGAAAGCATTTCCATGATTGTTGAATGTTTATAGAAAAGATATATGAGAAGCTAATGATGTTTCATTAGGTAGGTAATGAAATACTGGCACGGTACTAAAACAAATCTTTACTGATTCGTGATTGATAAGGGTGAAGGGAAAGGGGCATATGTGGCAGGGGTGAAAGGTGAAGGGGGTGTTTGACAGGGTGAAGGAGGTATAAGAGGGTTGTCAGGGCAAGGGTGAAGGGTGTGTGTGTGAGGCTTGTCAGGGCATGAGTGCAAGGTGGAGGGTGTGTGTGAGTGTTTGACAGGGTGAAGGGGGCATGGGGAAGCTTGTCAGGGCAGGGGTTGAGGGTGGAAGGGTGTGTATATGAGGGTTGGTAGGGCAAGGGTGAGGGGTGGTGATTTTTTTTTAAAGTTTGACAGGGTGAAAGGGGCATTGGAGGGTTGGCAGGGCAGGGGTGGAAGGTGAAGGTTGTGTGAAAATTATCAGGGCTGGCAGATGACAAGGAGGAAGGGTGTGTTTGAGGGTTGGCAGGCTTGGTCCTCCCTACACCAAACAAGACATTGACAAGATGGAGAGGGTACAGAGGAGGGTCACCAAGCTCGTGCCCACACTGGCCCACTTTCTTTATGAGGACAGGCTCTCCAGACTGAACCTCACCACACTGCAGCAGAGGAGGACTAGGGGGGACATGATGGAGGTCTTTAAAATACTTGAAGGGTGTGACAGGGTAGGGGGGAAGGAAACTTGCTGAGGGATGTTAGTTAATGGTGAATTGGTTCTCATGTATAAGAAGTGTTCATTGGAGGTGGCTTGATTCTCCACCCTTGGGAGGCTGTTGGGTTTTATTTAATTTTGTGGTAGTACAAGGGTTTATTATATCTTGCTCACCAGATATGTCAGTTTGAGCATTCAAGGCTGTGGTGGGTAAGCTGATGCTAATGAGTGTGTCTGGCTGGGTGGTGTTACAGTTGTTACCTTGTATCTTGCCTGCAGGTGTGTCAGCGGTGGTACACCTGCTGCCAGGGCGTGGTGGAGAAGAGGAAGTCACGGTTCTTCTCGGCGCTGAAGATGGGGTGTGTCAAATGGTTCCGGCCCACCTACCCCAGCCACATCATCCCCATCAGCAAGCGCTACTCCCACTCCTCCTGCGTCTTTGAGTCCACCATGTTTGTGTTTGGCGGCTGCACCTCAACCAACACCACCTTCAATGACCTCTGGCGCTTCGACCTGGGCTCCCATGAGTGGACGCGGCTGCTGACCACTGGCACCTACCCATCCCCCAAAGCCTATGCCTCGATGGTCACCTGGAACAAGTGCCTGGTGCTGTTCGGGGGCTGGACGCACCCCTCTGTCTACCCCCTCCATCAGCAGTGGGTGCTGTTCAGCGAGCTGCACGTCTACGATGTCCTGGCCAACCGCTGGACGCAGCTCTACTACCCTGGCTCTCCACCCCCAACAGCTGGCCACTCCGCCTCGGTGCACGGCAGTGTGATGGTGGTGTACGGCGGCCTGCAGAAGCTGGAGCGCACTTTCTCCAGCACCAGCGACGTGTTCTGCCTGGACCTGGCGCAGCAGTGCTGGTTCAAACCGCTCATGTCTGAGGGGGAGCCCAAGCCACGCTATGGCCACTCCCACATCAAGCTGGACGAGCGGCACATCCTGGTGCTGGCTGGCTGTGGCGGCTCCAACAAGCTCTACAATGACATCTGGCTCCTCACGTTGCCCAAGAACATCCACAGCCGCTCCGCCCGCTGGCAGTGGCGGCAAGTGGAGGTGCGGGCCACGGAGCACATGCCGCCCCAGATGTGGTACAACCCTGCCTGCCGGGTGGGCAACAGTGTGGTGGTGCTGTCCACCGTGGGCGGTGCCGGGGCCCAGGCCGGGGGCACCATGTCCCAGCTGCTGGTGCCAGGCTCTGTCCGGCGCCAGCCAGCCAGTGTGTGGGTGCCCCCAGTGCCACAGGCTGAGGCCCGGCCCCTGGCCCCACCCCCACCCCCACGGCAGAATGAACCCAACGTCAACGGCCAACGTGGGCTGCTGCGGCCAGCTGACCCCTCAGAGTCCAGCAGCGACGAGAGCGAGGAGGGCAGTGGTGCTGGAGGTCCCGGTGGGGCAGGGCGGGGGCGGCCCCGACCCTCCATACGCCCCAATGCCTCATGTGACCGGGAGCGGCGGCTGCAGGTGCTGTCCAGGATGAAGGAGAGACTCAGGGAGCTGTCCCGTCAGCAGGATCCTGGCAGGGGCGGTGGCAGCAGTGGCAGTGGTGGTGTGGCCAGCGGCAGTGGCTCAGGCAGCAGCAGTGGCAGCAGCAGCAGCAGTGGCGGCAGCAGCCCCTTGGCCCGGCCTGCCCCGCCCCGCAGCACCGTCATTCCCCACCTGCTGGACATCAGCCAGGTGGTGAGCCGCCGCGAGGCGCGCTGGTGGCCGGTGAACCACAACGAGGGGCTGCAGACCTGCGTGGGCTGCCCTCCCCGCCCCTCCCTCCTCTACTCCTTGGTGCTGGGCCGCGACCGCCTGGTCATGTTTGGTGGCATCCCCCACGACCCCACCGGCGGCCACACCCAGGAGAACGCCTCCAACGCTGTGATATTCCTCTCCGCCCCCGCCAGCTCCTACTTTGCTGCCTGACTGGTGCTGGGGATGGGCGTGTGCCTGGCCCGGCCCTGGACTCGGGTGTGGCGGTTGTGTTGTCTTTCCTTAGTTTTGCATCATCTCATGGGCCTCAGGAGTGGCCTTGGTGCTGGCCTTCAGCACCAAAAGTTTGTTCCCGTGCATCACTTCCCAAGGCTGGAGTGTGTGTGATTGCCAAAGACGTTATCCACTGCTTGGCGGGAAATCAAAGAAGCATTATCGGTATTCATTTCCCGAACCTTCCTTTACCCAGTGAAAAAAGTTACAGTTTACCTGTGTAGCATTATGCCAAGACAAGACTTTCACTTTTGCTTTGACTTCCTCGGTGGAGTGAGAAAAATTACCAAAATGAAATGTACTAATTGTGTGCATAATCAATAACTTTTCCCTGACGCTGCTGTGTGTGTTGCCTCCCTGGGACTGGCACCGGGGCCCTCCCTTCCTCCCCTCCCGGAGTGTCCTAAGAGTGGAGCACAGTGCATAATTTCAGTCTTTCTCTTTTTGAGATGTTCAGTTTACCAACTCCCCCAAAAATTTTATGCAGTTTCAATTGTATAATTCATAAAAAAATGCAGCTTATGTTTTTTGTACGTATTTTTAAGTGAATGTATATTCTGTATTAATATGATGAAATTTTTAGATTTTTATATTGTACCCCAAGCAGAAACTTTGGTCCAGGAACGAGAAATTAGTCATGGCCAGAATTTGCTTTTATTATCATGGATCCGGGGCTATTAAACGGGAAAAGCAACTGCCTCAGGTATAGGAACATAAGGAGTCTGCAAGAGGCCAGTATGCTTACACAGGGCAGCCCCTCTAAACCCATCACTATCTATATATATCCTCATCTGAATTTAACCTTTTCTAGAGTGCATCTATCACATTGCCACACAACATGACTGCCAAGCCTGTTCCACTCATGCAGGGCTCTATTAGTAAAGCAATTCTTTCCCATGTCTTGCAGTAGAAAGGCAATAACTAGTAGGAGGTGGTGAACAGGATGAACAATGAGCTGCCTTGCATAAGTAAACACGCTACTAAAGAAGGATAAGAGCTACCGACTGACTTATCCAGATTTACCCAACTTTCCCAACACTAAGAACTGCATGGTATCAATATATTCAAGATACTCTCTCTGCCCTACAAAAAGAGGGAGCATTGACATTGATGGTGAGAGATGGAAATGTAATGCAGAGTGGGTATGGGCAGGCTACTGAAGGGGATCTTCGGTCAGAGCTGAGGGCATGAAGGGAGCAATATGACTACCAAAAGAATTAAAAATTAGGGAAAGAAGAAAGAGGGGGAAGGAAAGGATTGCGGGACTGTGAGTATTGAAGCTGTGATATGGGTTAACTTTTCTTCATTTAATATTTTGCAGATGTAATAATTCCCAGAAAGTGTGAGAAGGAATGAGTGCTGCAGAGGACGAAGAGGATTGTGCATATGTAAGCTGTGGTATGGATTAGCCTTTCTCTTATTCTCCTATTATTTTCTAGGTACTGTATGCCTCTATTTTTTTTCTTTTTTAGGAGGAAGTGTGAGAAGAAAAGAGAACGCTGGAAATGGCGAAGGGTACAGTGGGAGTGTGCATATATAAACAGTGATATAGTTTGATTCTATTTCATTCATTTACTTCATTTTCCAGTGTGTGATATATCCTTGAAAGTGTATTAGGAGGTGTGAGAGAGAAGGAGAGTGCTGTAAAGGGCGAAGGAAAGTATAGTGGGAGTGTGCATATATAAGCAGTGATATAGTTTGATTCTATTTCATTCATTTACTTCATTTTCCAGTGTGTGATATATCCTTGAAAGTGTATTAGGAGGTGTGAGAGAGAAGGAGAGTGCTGGAAATGGCGAAGGAAAGTATAGTGGGAGTGTGCATATATAAACAGTGATATAGTTTGATTCTATTTCATTCATTTGCTTCTTTTTCCAGTGTGTGATATATCCTTGAAAGTGTATTAGGAGGTGTGAGAGAGAATGAGAGTGCTGGAAAAGGCGAAGGAAAGTATAGTGGGAGTGTGCATATATAAACAGTGATATAGTTTGATTCTATTTCATTCATTTACTTCATTTTCCAGTGTGTGATATATCCTTGGAAAAGTGTATTAGGAGGTGTGAGAGAGAAGGAGAGTGCTGGAAATGGCGAAGGAAAGTATAGTGGGAGTGTGCATATATAAACAGTGATGTAGTTTGATTCTATTTCATTCATTTACTTCTTTTTCCAGCGTGTAATATATCCTTATATATAAACAGTGATATAGTTTGATTCTATTTCATTCATTTACTTTTTTTTCCAGTGTGATATATATATGAAAAAAGTGTATAGGAGGTGAGAGAGAAGGAGAGTGCAGTGATATAGTTTGATTCTATTTCATTAGAGAAGGAGAGTGCTAAAAAAAAGAAAGGAAGTATAAGTGAGTGTGCATATATAAGCAGTGATATAGTTTGAATCTATTTGTAATATATCCTTGGAAAAGTGTATTAGGTGGTGTGAGAGAGAATGAGAGTGCTGTAAAGGGCGAAGGAAAGTATAGTGGGAGTGTGCATATATAAGCAGTGATATAGTTTGATTCTATTTCATTCATTTGCTTCTTTTTCCAGCGTGTGATATATCCTTGGAAGAGTGTATTAGGTGGTGTGAGAGAGAAGGAGAGTGCTGGAAAGGGCGAAGGAAAGCATAATGGGAGTGTGCATATAGAAACAGTGATATAGTTTGATTCTATTTCATTCATTTGCTTCTTTTTCCAGTTTGTGATATATCCTTGGAAGAGTGTATTAAGAGGTGTGAGAGAGAATGAGAGTGCTGGAAATGGCGAAGGAAAGTATAGTGGGAGTGTGCATATATAAGCAGTGATATAGTTTGATTCTATTTCATTCATTTACTTTTTTTTTCCAGTGTGTGATATATCCTTGGAAAAGTGTATTAGGAGGTGTGAGAGAGAAAGAGAGTGCTGGAAAGGGCGAAGGAAAGTATAGTGGGAGTGTGCATATATAAACAGCGATAGGGATTAATATTTCTTTTCTTCATTTATTATTTTCCAGGTGTAGGATGTCCAGAGCAGCATCTAATGAGAGCTGCTGCAAAGGCCAACACCCAGACCAAGACCACAGCGGCCAAGAAACGTCAACTTCAACATGGCGGGAAGAGGAGGAGCAAAGCCGCGTCCAGCCTTCTGTCCGGTAAGACGCTGTTATTACTGCCTTGGATATCACGCCAACTCCACACAGCCTGCCTTAGTGCACGCTGCCCCGCCCAACACACCGCAGACCCTGCCAGCGCCTCCCTGAGTGCTGAACATGACGGGGGAATACCTGCTGCCTCCCTCCCCTGCAGGCCGCCAGTGTGTCAGGGGCAGCGTTACCATATTATCGTACACAAAACATCGCACTTATCAGTTCCAGGGCCCAAAACTCTCCTACCTACACAGATAACGAGATTCCAGTTAAAGTTATCGTTAAAAGCGTTACTTATTGGTGTTTGTTTGCGATAGCTGTGTCAGAAACCGGAAAATATAATGTGCTGCGTGGCTAAGTACGATAATTCGGTAACGCTGGTCAGGGGCTGCGGAGTTCAGGCACATTTTTAGGGTTGCACCGATAAGCAATTTGACCGATTACTGATTAATCGGTAACCAATAATCGGCCGATTATTTAGAAATTGTAAATGTGATTAATCTTCATTAATTACTGGACACTGGTGCCACAAAGTTAAAGGCATACCGTAACCCGCATGTTGACAACTTTGTTTACTGCCCAGCTGTCATCCCCTGTATGGAGAGCAAATACTTCCAGTAATTTGTTACTTATAATTTAGCCTTGCTTAGTGGAAACATCCTGGTTTTAATATGTTAGAATTTGCCAGTTTTCTCGTTCCTTTGGTGATCCTAGATGCTCTAGAAATGGTAGTGTACACAAAGTTTATCAATCTCTCAAGTCTTCTAGTAATTTACTGTCTGTTACACTGTGTTTGCTTGCTTCTAAACTAAAAAACACACATGTTTTGATTTTTTTTATTACCAGGTAGTACAAAATATGCAGTATGATTATTGCATATTAATATGAAATAATAACTATGTAGCCACAGTGATGAAAAAATTGAATATTGTCCCTCAATTAGGTAGAACTGAAAATGGTATAAGCGTAGAAAGTCTGTATCTGAACGTGTCCAGTACCAGTACGATGAGACTTGGTGAGAGTCCGTGAGACCCACGCCAGTCAGTCAGTGTGTCTCAGTGAGCATGTTGCCTATGTTATGTAAGCTGGTGACGTTCCACTTATTGTTTCAAAAAATTCATACAAGTTTTGTAGGGACGATCTAGCGATTTACTAATCGGCCCCGTTTAATCGGTCAAAAGCCCGATTACCAATTAATCGGCAAAGTGGCCGATTAGGCCGATTACCAATTACTTACTGATTAATCGGTGCAACCCTTCGTGACATGTTGTACACCGATCCGAGTAAGATTACACTGTGACGTCACGAATCCAAATACGAGTACAAGTACTCAGTTGTGCATCAACCTAAGTCCAAATACGAATACTTTTGTACTTCATTCTAATCCAAGTACAAGTACTGTTTACTGATTTAACCTTCAGAATTTTTCTGCTATTCTGCTTCTGCCAAGTGGCAAACTGCCAAGCCCTCCCTGCCCTGAGCCACCTCACATCACCTCAACATCACCTCACCCCAGAGTCCAGGGCACTGGGCCTCCCCAGGGCCCAGGCTTAGGACACACCTCACCCTGGCCTCACCCCCACCCAGGCAGGTCATCAAACATTACACCAGACACATGTTTGCATTTTTTTGGTTGTACTCGTAAAAATGTCCAGTGCAAATACAAGTACGGGTACTCGTACTAAGGCGCTTTTGACCCCAAATACGAGTAAAGGTACAGGTACATGGCACTGTGTACTTAAGTACGAGTACAAGTACATGTATTTGGACCCAAGCCTGCTGGTTAGGCTTAAACTTCTACTTTAATCTACCTGCTCCCTGCCTTACCTCTCCTTTACCTTACCTGCTCCTTACTTTACTTGCTCCCTACCTTACCTTGCCTGCTCCTTACCTTACCTCTCCCTTACTGGGGCTGAAGGTGTCATTGCCCAGCAGGTCCCCTACTCCTAGCATTGGCCTCTGAATGTTGAGTCTGGATAGTGATGCTTTGAGGCTGGTGTGGAGGGAGTGGAATTGGGTGAAGTTGTAGACATTTACCCTATTTGTTCTTTTTCTTGCAATTCTTTCTGAATTATCTTACAATATGAAGTAAGAATTTATTTTTGTTTTAGTTGAATATGAAGTAAGAATTTATTTTTGTTTGTGTATATATTAATTTTTCAAGGATATGGAGTAAGAATTTATCTTTATTATAGTTATGTTAAGTTTAGGTTATCTTTAAACACCTCATAGGCAGCAGTGTATAAAGCAAGAAACAAGAGACTCACCAATAAGCTCTGTGGGTTTCCTAATGATCTAACCAGGTCCTGTTGCCCATCTCCATTGTTATCAGTTGCATGTGAGTGTCATAGCTATTTTTGAAAGAGAGTTTATGTTTATAGGGATACACATCAAGAATTTATTGATGTTAGTTAAGTTTAGGTTTATAAGGACACAGTGAGAATATATTTTGGTTAAGTTCAGGTTTATGAGTTGTTGAGGAGTGTGTCGTGTATTGGTGATCATGTATTCAGGTGAGTTTCGTTTCAGGGCCGGGCACCAGGGCTGTCTGTTCCTCTTCACAACATGCTGGTCTTGCTTCTTGCCTCCGCTCACACCTTCACAAACACACCGATGTACCAGGATGCTGATACCACTGTGGTCTGATGGTTCTAGGGGAGTCTGCAAGCCATGAAAATTCCTTGGCCAGGGCAGGAGACAAGCGGTGACATCATCCTTTTGTTCGTAAGTGTGGTAGGTCTTAGTGCCATATTGTTGAACATTTCTTTACCCAAACGGACACATTTGACATGGCTTTCGTAGAAGTTGTGGGTCTTTCCAGGGGTAGTTTTTGACCCTGGTGGGAGTTTGACAAGGCTTCTGTACCGTGAACTCTAAAACACACTCATTAGAAGGCATTTTACCTTATTTTTGGCCTTCAGAAATAATTGATGTGAGAGTTGGAAGTGTCTAAGAAGGCTGACCTCAGTTTGTTATTCCTTTTGATGAGCTTGTATAGAAGGGTTGTACAGGTCTCTCCCACTTTACTATGCTTCGTTTTATGATATTTTGCTCTTACAATTCTCATTCTTTAAAAGAGAGAGAGGGGAAGGAATGAGGTTAGGGAGAAGAAAAATGTTAAAAAGGAGGAGGAAGAAGAGATTAATTACATTTGCTCTCGATATGATACACTTGGTTGCTTTTACAGCCAGTTCAGTATTTATTTATGCTATTTCGTGTGTTTAATTATGCAAATGTACAGGTTTTGTGTTCATATTCACTGTGGTAATGACTTAGATACAGTGCAGTCCATGGATCATTGGTATTAAGTATTAGTTTTGATTAAACCTCAACTTTGCCATAGGATCGTTTTGCTTCATGATTGCTTTTCCAAGAACGTAACCCAATCGCAAAGTGAGGGAGACCTGTGTCTTGTCCAGCACCTACCATGTGTGTCAGGGCAGGGAGATGCTGCCCCCCTTTGTCTGTTCAGAAGTGTTCAGAATTAACATGTTTAGCTTTAATCATCTCTAAATTGTATTAAATTAGCTTTATTAACCCTTTCTTGCACCACGAAACAATTCACGTTAAAACGGAATCGTCAACATCAGCTTTTGACTCGAATCGCATCAAAAACTTTTTAAAAATTGCCAAAAATAAAGTATCTTTCAGAATAACGTCAAATTTTTTTGTGTCAATGATCCAAGCTGGACCTATAAAATAAACTAATTGTTAACTCTCTCATGCCGTTGGATTTGAAGTGCTAATTGCCCGTGGTTTGGTTGCCTCTTAGCAGGCAGCCTGTGAGTGCGACTGTCGTCCCTTTAAATTGTTTTTTAAATTGTTTTTTTGAGTCAGTAAACCTCGCTATTTATTTGCATTTTTTGATATTTTTATTCTTTCATAAGGCAAAATAATCTCTTCCAAAACCAACAACATCTAATAATGCCAGGAAAAAAAGAATACTCGTGGGTGAAATCGATAACATGATAAAAAATTTCGCCGCACGGTCGCCCCCTAGGGAGCCCCAGACAAATGTCGCAGTGGAAAGAGAAACTTATTAAACTTTTGGTGCGTGAAAGGGTTAATTTTTATATGTAACATTTAGTAGAGTTACCTTGTTAAAAATTTATGTTTATATCTAACCACCTGTGAACAGACATATTTATTTTCCTATGCAATGTGAAGTAGAGTAAATTTTGACTATTGATTTTCATATTTAACTTTTAATAGAGTAAAATTGCCATCATTAATTTTCATATTCAAGATGAAGTAAAGTCAATTGCCAGCATTATTATTTTATTTTATTTTATTATTTTAATGTTTAGTAGAGTCAGTGAAGGGACAGGTGGTTCATGGTTTAGAGAAAGATCTGTCAGCCAGCTGCACACAACCCACCTATAATGTCATACTCACCTCACGTCACCTGCCAGACTTCTTTTTCACCTCATTGATTGATTATTTATTGTTTACATGTGAGAAAATATCCAAGGACCATAACAAGGAACAAAGGCACTGCACTTGGCAACACTTACTGACTTCCTTAAGTATATACTAAAGCTGCCATTCTTCTGCTGACTAACTTACTCCTTAAAACTAACAAGATGGTATGTACATGTAGTATTAAGTAGTCACTCATGTGTTGGAAACTCATGTGCATCTTGTTATTAGCATTAGATGTGGCTGTTTTCATCCTTCTTCCCAAATGCTTACAATAGGAATCCTTCTTTCCCTAAGGCTGATTGCTTTATTCAGGTATTTCATCTTAAAACACACTGGTAGTTTAGCAAAGAACAGAATTTAATTGAGGGTAAAAAGAGATGGAGATGGGGGAGAGTTAAGTGATGGAAGGTATTGGGAGGAGAATAAGAGATTGGGATAAGTCTGCTGCTTTGTTATGTATCTAAAGCAAGAGTTTCAGTACACTTTATTCCTTCTCTGAGGCCTTCACTATTGTAGCCTTGAATACTGTCTTCACTATGTTCAGTTAAGAGGAAAAGTGTTAGGTGTGAGTAGCAGTAGAAACCTCTCTCTCTGTATCATCCATTTGTTCTGTTTTTGCATACTTCTGTCCTCTTGTTCTTCATGTTTTTAGAGTTTTGTACCATTTCATATTTGCATACTCCTCTCTTATTTTTCCATCCTGTCTCTCTCTCAAGTATTCTACCGTTCTGACCTCTCGTCTTTGAATACCTCCGCCCTCTCATTCTTCCCTCCTCTCCTTTTTGTATTGTACCATCCTGTCTTCTCATTCTTTTATCTTTTTCTGACATATTGCATCACCCTGACCTTCTGTTTTGCATTGGTTATCCTGTTGCCCTCACACCATCAATCCTGTTCATGTATACTATCATCATCAATTCATTCTGTCCCATTCTATTCACGTGACCAAACTGTTTACTTCAGGATGCTACATTGCTTCTACTGCTTCACATTTTGTTTCGTCCCGTCTACTAAGCATGTCAAACTTCCATGATCGCTGAGACTAATATAATTAATTTCTATTGATATGATTGTGGTCCTCTAGCTTTCATTTCATATATGTTTCCTTCGCATTTCATCAGTATGCTATCACAAAATGCTTTCTTTAATTTCCTCTATCTTCTTACTTTCTGTCCCTCTTTTGTAGCTCTCCTTTCTTCTTTCCTTACCTTCTTTTTTCTCTCCCTCTCTATCCCCTCTCTTTCTCACCTCTACATCCTCCTCCTCCCTCTATTTCATCATTCATTTTGAGTCTCTCACTGCTTTCTTCCATTGCAAAGGTCCCTCTTTCATTGCTTTCCTTCCGTGTGCTTTAACTCCATATTGACTGTCCTTTATAATTCATCCCAAGCATTCCACTACTTTCATCCTCCCTTACAAAGCTCTCTCACGTAGCTCTCCTTCCATGTGTTAATTCTCATGCAAGTCTGATCCTAGATACTTGGCGTCTTCCATTTCATGTCCACTCAGCGTCACTCCATCTTCTTTAACAGCTTCTCTTTCCCGGAACATTACTCAGCTCCTCCAGCGTTTGCAATTGTCATTATATTACCTTTATCATTAATCTCTTGCCATTCTGTTCTCCTTTCCTGCCTCATGCTTCCAGTTGTCTTTTATTATCTGTATCATCTCTTTATATTGCTGTTCTATCCTCCTTTGCTTTTTTACATGCTTCCAATCCTCTCTTTACCATCTCAAAGATTATTAATTTGTCTTAGGATGAGATACTCGAATAGTGGTCAGCTCAGAAAAAATAGGCTTTGTGTAAATTTTAAGAGAAAGAATTCAAATAGCCACATAAGACTTCCGAAATCATGATGCATATGGAGTTTTTTTTTATACATGACTACTAATTGTGTGTATGTACCATCTTGATTATAGTGATGTATTAAGTTTCTCAGCACAGGTATTGCAGCATTCTAGTCCATTCCAAATATGAATTACAGGAGGCCAGGCCCACAATTTTTTCTCAGGTGTGATTGGCCTAAGTGGCAGCCAATGACTGTGCTGGAATCCCTCAAGAAGTAACACAGGTAACATTACTGCCACCTGCACTGTGCCAGACTCCAGTATTGAGATGTTGAGAAATTTATTTACGCCTTCATATACCCTCATATAATGGTGATATCTATAGTAGTATTTTTGTTATATAAAGGCGGTTAAAATCTTTAGTATCTGAACACTTCCCGAGTCTGGCATGGTGGAGGTGGCAGAGATGATACGGTTTTGACTCCTTGAAGAACATGTGTGAGGGATTCCAGTATTGTGCGTGACTGCTTCTTGTAATTCATATTTGGAATAGATTTGAGTAGTTTAGGTTGCCAAGTGCAGTCTTACCCAGAGGTCAAAGTTAATGTGTGTCCTTGGCTATTTTCCCACACAAACATAACTCAATTCAATTGATGGTACTTAGATGTAGTGGGTAAAAAAAAAAAGTTTGACTGACTGGGTAGTTAGTTGTTTGGGTAGTTAGTTGTTTGGGTAGTTAGTTGTTTGGGTAGTTAGTTGTTTGGGTAGTTAGTTGTTTGGGTAGTTAGTTGTTTGGGTAGTTAGTTGTTTGGGTAGTTAGTTGTTTGGGTAGTTAGTTGTTTGGGTAGTTAGTTGTTTGGGTAGTTAGTTGTTTGGGTAGTTAGTTGTTTGGGTAGTTAGTTGTTTGGGTAGTTAGTTGTTTGGGTAGTTAGTTGTTTGGGTAGTTAGTTGTTTGGGTAGTTAGTTGTTTGGGTAGTTAGTTGTTTGGGTAGTTAGTTGTTTGGGTAGTTAGTTGTTTGGGTAGTTAGTTGTTTGGGTAGTTAGTTGTTTGGGTAGTTAGTTGTTTGGGTAGTTAGTTGTTTGGGTAGTTAGTTGTTTGGGTAGTTAGTTGTTTGGGTAGTTAGTTGTTTGGGTAGTTAGTTGTTTGGGTAGTTAGTTGTTTGGGTAGTTAGTTGTTTGACTGACTGGGTAGTTAGTTGTTTGACTGACTGGGTAGTTAGTTGTTTGACTGACTGGGTAGTTAGTTGTTTGACTGACTGGGTAGTTAGTTTTGACTGACTGGGTACTTCAAACACAAACAGTCTCCGGAGAAAAAGTAATTTGTATTTTCTGGTAAATTTTCAATAAAAAAAAACTAAAATCAATACTTTTATTTCTCTTAGTTGGGAGTCCCTTGGACTTTCATGTGAAACTGCTCATCAACCAGCGACACTGCTAGTCAACAAGTCTGACCGCTCATCACAAAACATTTCAATACATTCTCTTTGCTTCCCTCCCGGGCCGTCAGGGACATCAATCTGGAACCCTGTCTCTGGAGCCTTGAAGATGTCACAGTTGGAGGCAGTCTTCATCATCCACAAACAAAGATGTCACAGTTGGAGGCAGTCTTCATCATCCACAAACAGTCATCAAGAACAGGTGAAAGAATTACTAAATGAAACTGTTGTGCCTCTGTTTTTGTCATTATCGTGTTGTGTAATTCGCCAGTGAAGCAGCAGGAGCAGCGATAACTACAAAAATAAGAGGCAAAATAGATCCACATAACTCTTTCACCACACTTGGACAACTGATCATAGACTACACAAAGACCGCCTCCAACTGTGACATCCTGGCTCCAGAGACAGGTCTGCGGATGTAATGCCGGTCGTGGAAGTCTTCACCCCCTTGATGCAGCGCTGGTCCATTGCCTGCCACCAACATCTGGATCTGCAGTGTTTTGGTCTCGGCCTCCTTTTGACGCCGTGCTGCTACACCTGCAAAATAAGAGCTGCATTAGTGTTTTGATTTCCATTCTCCTATTCTTACCTATACTATACCCAATGTGAGGCAATATTCTTTTTCCTAGACCTCAATGTGTGCACTGATAGGTTCTCTTGAAAGGCCTGGTGGATGACCCAAGCCTGTTAGTGGTGCAGACCACCTAATTTTGCTTATAGTGGCTGCCACGATAAGACTCTTGCTTGTCCCATCCTGCCCCTGGGTGCTCTACTTAACCCAAGTCGCTGAAGTTAGGGTTGACCGAAGATTTGCACAGCATGTGTGGCTACCATTTCCTCACGGTAGTGGTTGAAAACTGTCAGCGTTTTGCAGTGGGACTCAAACCCAGTCCAGTCCAGTAGTAGGCGTGGGATTGCCTTTGTAACAGCTCCTCAGGATCACCACATCCACGTGTTGACCACTCAGGCGCTGCCCCCAGCTGAAAAAGTGCACCAATTCGCCATCAAATAAAACACTACATTTATCTACACATACTCTTATCTACAACTTATTATCTTTTTGAGAGGATTAAGTGCATTACAAATCTTAAACAATACCATAAATCAATTCTCCCAAAGTTCGGTTCCATTGTGTTATATCACCACCTTTCCCCACTTTCTCACAGGGGAAGCAAAAAAAAAAAAAAAAAAAAAAAAAATACATACTTCACACTTCAACTTTTCATCTTTGAGTGAATAATATTAATTACAAATCTTAACCAATACCATAAATATCAAATACCATCACCTACTATCCCATCCCTTCTCTCACTTTTAGCCATTTCCTTACTTCTCACGCGGGCGCCAACACAATAAGGGATAAAACCATTCGCATCATCCAGTGAGCAGCAGGCGACGCGGGAACGATACGCAGGAATAGCATTATTTTGACCCTCACGCCGCGGAAATTAAATCTTGAAGGGGGAGGAGGAGGAGGAGAGGGAGGAAGGGAAGTGAGAGGAGGAGTCTGAGGGGATAAAGGAAGGGAGGGAGAGAATGGAGGAAGGGACAAGAGGTGGAGGAGGGAAATGGGAGGGGAGGAAGGGATACGAGATGAGGGAAGGGAGAGGAGGGGGAGGATGGAAGGGACAAGAGGTGGAGAGTAGGAGGAGGATGGGATGGGAGAGGGATGGATGAGAGGATGAAGGAAGGGAACAGAGAGGAATAAAGGAGATGGAAAGTAGAAATAGATTGAAAGGAGACGGACATGTGAGGGATATAAGCAGAACAGGTCTGAAGAGAAGGAAGAAAACTATGAAAGCAAATAAAAAAGGTACAAAACTAAATAGAACGGCAGATGGAAGAATATGATGAATGGAAACAAGGAACGGGAGGAAGGAGGATGAGAGGAAGGGAAATGACAAACCAAAGGAAAGAAAAGGATGTTGGAAGTGCAAGAAAGGAGGAAAAGGACTAAACTAAAATGAGCAGAGGAAGGGAACAGGAGGGCAAGAGCCTGACCGAAGGAAGGAGAAGGACGAAGATGAGGAGGAGAAAGTGAGAGCAAGGAGCGGGCGAAAGAGAACTAAAAGGAGAAGAGTAAGGGATCGAAGAGGAGGGAAAGGAGCTGAAGGGAGAACGAGAAGCAGCAGCAGTAGTAGTAGGAGAAAAGTAGTAGCAGTAGTAGTAGTAGGAGGAGAAACAACAGTAGTAATAGTAGAAAGATAAAGAACAGTAGGGTAGTAATATTAGTAGTAGGAGGAGGTAGACGACAAGCAGTAACAGTAGTAGAAGAAAGTAGGAAGAGGAGGAGAACGACCAGTATTAGCAGTAGTAAGAGGAGGAGGAGTTAGAGAAAGAGCAGTAGACTAGTAGTAGCAGACTAAGGAGGAGGAGGAGGAAGGAGGAGAGGCGGAGGAGGAGGGCCGCTTGGGGTTCGCGGAAGGGACGCCTCATCGCCTTTATTGGATCGTCGGGTCCTCGGCGTCGCTGGGAGTCGAGTTCGCGGCTCGGGTTGCTCGCGCGGAGGAATTTGCTTCGTTTGAGGAACAGAGTGTGTAAGTGGAGAGGCGGCCGTGTTGGGTGGCGACACACACACACACAGTTGATGGCGCGGCTATACGAGAAAGCATTCGTTTGGAAGTTCAAGCGACGCCGCCCCCTCAAACACACACACACACACACACACACACACACACACACACACACACACACACAACCTTACTTTTGATAATTTTATATATATATTTTGCGTTGTACTATTATCGCTAAGGATGGGAATTACTATCAGTCATTCTCTCTACACTATCACAAGTCGCTTTCAGTCTCCTCATTTTATTCTTAACCTTCATTCACGGAAAACTAATCAAACTAAAACAACCAACAGTGACACTCGGGGGACGGAAAACGAGATAACGCAATACTTCGTGCTGGATATTACACGCGTTTCCCTTCCAATTCTTACCCCGCACACGTCCTTGACTTCGCATATTGAAACAGACGTCCGCTGTGTCTCGCATACGTTATAACACAAGGTTTCCACACGACTTGACAGCTCATTCTAAACATCCAGCCAGCCAAACACGAACGCACAACACGGAATCGCGGAGAACAGAATCGCGAAAAAGATAATAGCACAGACAGAATCGCGGAAAAAAAGAATTGCATAGACAGAATCGCCTAGAAGAGAATCGCGTAGAAGAAAATCGCGCAGACAGAATCGCCAAGAAGAGAATCGCGCAGACAGAATCGCGGAAAAGATAATCGCACAGACAGAATCGCGTAGAAGAAAATCGCGGAGAACAGAATCGCGAAGAAACCGTAAACAAGAGAATCGAGCAGAGAACTGATGAACATTTAACAGGATCGCCACTCTGAAATCCCTTCCGCCGTGTTGGGTCTTTCATAAACGCGGCGTTCAAGTCCTGCGTTAGAGCAAAGACTTAACCGTGTAGAAATTATTGCGGATGAACTTGTGTGTGGGGCGTCAGGAAGGGAGGAAGAGGGAGAGAGAGGCAGAAGGGAGGAAAGGTGTAAGAGGTGGGGAGAGGAAGACGACAAGATGAAGGAAAGGAATGGAAGAGGTGGGAAAGAATGGAAGAGGTGGGAAGGAAAGGGAAGAGAGGAAAAAGGAAAGGGAAGGGAGAGGAGGGGAAAGGAATTGAAGGAAATAGAGAAGGGGAAGGGATATGAAGGGAATGGATGGGAGAGGAAAGGAAAGGAAAGGAATGAAGAAGGGAAGGGCGAGGAAGAAAACGAAATGCTGGAATGGAATAGAGAAAGGAAGAGGGAAAGAGAAAGGAACGGAGAGATGATAAAGGGAGAAAGGGAAGTAAGAGAGTGGAAGGAAAGGAGAAACGGTTCGTAGAGATGAATTGTCTAAACACACACACACACACACACACACACACACACACACACACACCTGACTGAGTTCATCGCCACCAGCCCCTCACATGCTGGTTCTGACAGGTAGCAAACGCGATAGAGACGAAAGAACAAAACGTCAAAACGGAAAGTCATCAACAGGCGGACAGTAAACCTAAACCCTTAAACCTGTTCGCTACACGTCCTGAATTGCTTTAACCATCACCACCACCACCACCACCACTTTCAACACCATTCAACACCAAACACCTCCAAAATTAATCTGTTCTATTCCTCTTTACTATTTTTTTTCCTCCACTACTTCCATCATCACCACCACCACCACCTCCAAAATTAATATAGTCCTCCATTTCTACTGCTTTTTCTCCACCACCATTTCTACCATCACCACCATATCACCTCCATTCCCATCACCACTGCTATCAAACACCCATCACCTCCAAAGTGTAAAATCTATTCCATTTTTACTGTTTTTTCTTCTTTATCATCACCACTACCATCACCACCACCACGTCATTCAGCTTTCCCATTTCCAACACCACCACCAAAATCACCACCACCTACCTACTCCACTATTCCTTCTGCTCTTCCTTCATCCTCCACCACCATCACCACCATTTCATATCACCACCACCACCACCATTCCATCATCACTATTTTCCTCACCATTCCTACCACTTCCTCCACCACCACCACCATCACCACCTCTACTATTACAACCATTTCCACCACCCCACCACCACCAGTGACCAAGTTTCCTGGGTTCTCTATTAAGGGAGACTCGCTGACCGGCTGTGAAGGACCAGATACGACGAACCCACGCACACACACGCACGCACGCACACACACGCACGCACGCACACGCACGCACACACGCACGTACGAACATTCTGAAGTGTTGTGAAGCGAGAAGGAAGGAGGAGGAGGATGAGGAGAGGAAAATAGTTTAAAGAGGAGAACTAGGAGATTTGGGAAGAGGAACGAACGGACGAGGAAGTAAGAGGAGGAAGAGGAAGAGGAGAGCAAAATACTTCGAAGAGGAGAACGAAGAGGAAGGAGGAAGAGGAACCAGCGGACGAGGAAATAAGAGGAAGAAGAAGAGGAGAGCACGAAATGAAAGCTTGGAAGAGGACGACAAGGAGGAGAAAGGCTTGGAAGAGGATGAAAAGGAACTAGAAGGTGAGTGAACGAAGGAAGAGAGAGAAGGAAAGAGGATGAAGATAGGTTAAATAAAAAAAGGAAGAACAGGAAAGGGAAGAAAAAATGGGAAGGTGAATGAGAAAATGAAAAAAAGGGAGGATGAAAGAGGAAAAGGAGAAGCATAATGAACTAGAAAAGGAAAAGGAAGAGGAAGAATAAAGAATGGGAACATGAAAATTGGTACGAAGGACAAAAAAGAAGAAAAAAAAGAGCGGGGAGAAGGAATAAAGGAAAATGAGGAGGAGAAGGAAAAGAGGAACAGGAAATGGAGGGAAAGTTATGATTCTGATAAACGCAAGCAAGAGAGTGTGAGTGCGTATGTGTGTGTGTGAGTGCGTATGTGTGTGTGTGTGTGTGTGTGTGTGTGTGTGTGTGTGTGTGTGTTTTCAGCTCCATTAACCTTCTGAATATGGCGCAGCGACGGACTAAAGAGTTTTGCTAATTGGCGCAGCTCCACGCGTTTTGGAATCCACTTAGCGGGACACAATACCTTTACGATGGAGGCGAAACAGAGGATCCAAGTCTGAATGTATCTGCTGGCTCGCCTCTCCTTTCCTCTATACCCGAGCAGGGAGGAGGAGGAGGGGGAAGAGGAGGAGAGGGTGGAATATTTGAAAGAAGAGGAGGAAGAGAAACTAAGAAGAGAAAGAGAAGAGAGAGGGCGAAAGATCTGAAATGACAAGAGGAAGAGGAACGAACGAATGTGAAATTAAGAGGAAGAGATAGAAGGCGCGAAATATTTAAACCGGGGAAAACTAAGAGAATATTTGGAAGAGAGGAGGAAGAGGAAAGAATGGACGCGGAAATAAGAGAAAGAGGGAGGAGGAGGAGGAGAAAGCGTGAAAGGGAAGCTTAGAAAAGGAGGAAGAAGAGGAGAAAGATGTGGAAGGGGATGAAGATGAACTGGAAGATAATGGAAAAGGAAGAGAGGAAGAAGATAAATGAGGAAGAAACAAAAATAAGATGAGGAAGAGGAGAGAAAATAATAGAAAAAAATGAAATGAGCAAACGTGTTCTCTTGAATCCGATTAGTAAAAAAAATAAAAAGTAATGAAATGACAGTAGTTTGAAAAAGGGACGTTGAGGGGAAATTTAAGCTTTTACTGGAAATGGCAAAAAAGAAAAAAAGATTCATTTCGAAGCTCCGAGACTGATCGAGACTTGGTTCGTTCGCGTTCATTACTTCATTACTCTCGCTTTCTCCTTTTATGATTATCCATTTTTCTTTTCTTTTTTTGCCTGATTATGAAATGGCACACTGGCTCACTCATTTTCGTTTTTCTTCCTTCGTTTTTTTCCTCTCTTAAGTTTCTTCCTTTTCTAGCAACGAAAGGACGAAAACGACGAAGAGGACACAAAATACTGAAAATAAAAAGGATGAAAATGAAAAAAAAAATGACGAAGATAAAAAAAATGCAATAATTATGAAAATGAAAACTACGAAAATTTTGAAAATGATTAAAATGAAAAAAACAAAAATCAAAAATAACTAAAATAATGAAGTTCGAAAATGAAAATGGCGAAGACAGACAAAAACGACCAAAATGAAAATGACAATAGCAAATATGACAAACAATGAAAATGACGATAATGATGAAATTTCCTCCCTTCCCAGAAACGAATTTACGACATTAAAAAAAAGTCACTAAAGCGAAATTCACCATTCATTCGACACAGCAAAAAGAAAAAAGAAAGGAGAAAAGATTCGAGACTAATTGAGACTGCTTCATTCAGTATCAGATTCCTTCTCTTTTCCCCCATTCTCTCCGGCAACGAAACGACGGAAATTAAATGAAAAAGGAAAGGAAAATCAGCAAAAATTCCAGTATCTACGCGAAACAAAAAACAAAAAGAAAAAGGAAATGTAAGCAAGAAAGCAAAAGAAAATCGAAATCATTGAAAAAAAAGACTTCAAAAAACAAAAGAAAAAAAAACATTCAAATAAACAAGAAACAAAAAACAAACCACAAAAATTAAAGAAAAATAAAATCACCCCCCCAAAACCCTCCCCCCCCCCAAAAAAAAAAAAAGACAAAGAAAAAAACATTAAAACTCCCCAAAAAACTACGGAAAAAATGTCACAAAAAGGTCTAAACTAACAGACATTCGCTTCACTCCGTTCATTATTTTTCACTTCGTTTTCATTTCCCGTTTAAAGCCCCCCATCCCCTCCCCCCTCCCTACCCCTCTTACCCCCATACCCCCCTCCAACCCCTTCCCCCTCTTCCCCGGGACCTCTGCGCTTGAGTACACACGACTAAACTGATTTGTCCGACACTCAAATAGGATTAGCGAATGAGTCTAATTCTTCCTCCGAACCCAACGAGGCGGAATTCTATACTTTATGACGGGCGGGAGTTGGCGAGGAGATGAGGGATGAGAGAGGAACTGGTGGACGGGTGAAAGGATGGATGATGGAAACATGGACTAGCAGGCAGCAGAAAGCCTGTTGGCTCAATTGTAGATGGATAACATAACTCCCGGCGTCTTGTATTCGAAGTTCCTCGATATGAACCCAAGCATTGTATTGGCTTTCTTACAGGCGGACTTGCAGTGTTTTGTTTGTTTCAAGTCACTGCTGTATGGATGAAAAAATGGATGAGAAGGTAGAATTGCCAGTTGAATAGGTGAGGAAAGTTGACTGATGATAAAGAAGGATAGATGGATAGAATGAGGGAAGACTAAGTGAGATGAGAAATTGATAGACGGGTAAAAGGACAGATGATAGATGGATAGAATAAGAGAATGAAAAGGTGTGTGGATGAAAGGGTGAGAGAAATTGATGGATGAGTAGAAGGATGATAGTGAAATAATGGATAGAACGAGAGAAGAATGGATGGGTGGATGAGACATTGTATGGATAAAAAAAAAAGTATAAAGGGATTGATGAGAGAAGAGTTAGAATCGATGGATGAATAGAATAGCGAATTACACGGTTGAATAAATGAGCAGAAGAGGAAAACTGATGGATGAAGAGAAGAATAGAGAAAGAATAGACATAGATAATAGGAAAATAAATAGCTAAATAAGGAAATAGATGTAGATAAGAAACGGACGTGATAATTGAATAAACAGGAAATGGACATAGACAAAAAGTGAAATAGATGGAAGAGAGAAACAGATGAAGAAAAATGGATGAATAACAAAACTAAATAAATGAGAATATTGAACAAATGAATGAGAAAGGGAGAAATAGCTTGACAGATGGAAGGAGGGGAAGGAAAGGGGTTGGAAAGAGGAGAGGAGGGGAGGGTTGAGGGAGACTTAAGGGGTTAGGAAAAGGGGGGGGGGGGCTATTGACCTCTTAATACACGGTCAAACAAAGCTTCTCTCTGAGGCAAACACGTAAAGCCAAATTATATGAGACTTGGAGAGGGATTCGAACCCTGTCTATATATATTTCTCCTCTCTTCTCTCTCTTCTCTCTTCTCTCTCTCTCTCTCTCTCTCTCTCTCTCTCTCTCTCTCTCTCTCTCTCTGATTTTCTTTTACCGTCTCTACTTTTCTTTCTTCCTTCGCTAATTCTTCCCTTCTCTCCTATTTTCCCGTTTCCTTGCCTCTTACCTTTCCTCTTTCCTTCCTAACTTTCCTTCCATCTTTTATTTCCTCTCCCTTTCTTTCCTATTCTTTCCTTATTTCCTCTTTCCCTTCCTCTTCTTCCTTCTATCAGCCATCCCTTTCTTCCCTTTCCTTCCATTCCCTTATCCTCTTCCCTCCCACTCTCCTTTCCATTCCTTCCCTTCCATCCGTCCCAACTCCCTTCTTCTCCCCTTTCCCTTCATTTCCCTTCCTTCTACCAGTCATTCCTTTCCTTCCATTCCCTCTCTTTTTTCCATTCCCTTATCCTCTTCCCTCCCACTCTCCATTCCTTCCCTTCCATCCCTCCCAACTCCCTTCCTTTCCCCTTTCCCTTCATTTCCCTTCCTTTCCATTCCTTCCCTTCCATCCCTCCCAACTCCCTTCCTTTCCCCTTTCCCTTCATTTCCCTTCCTTCTACCAGTTATCCCTTTCTTCCCTTTCCTTCCATTCCCTTATCCTCTTCCCTCCCACTCTCCATTCCTTCCCTTCCATCCCTCCCAACTCCCTTGCTCTCCCCTTTTCCTTCATTTCCCTTCCCTTTGATGGTCGTTAAGTAGCTTTTATCTGTCGTCGTGTTTACATTCACTTCGGTTTAATAGTTTTTTTTTGTTTCATCTGGATCGCCATATTTGCCTTCGCTTCTGCCTCCTCTCAGCGGCTCCGAACGGCGGCTTGTTAACGAAATCCGCGAAGCCTACGATAAAACACGAAACGTTTGGATGCGAAAACGTTTTGAGAGAATAAATGCATCAATACTTTTTTTTTTCGTTTTCATTATCTGTATTTAATTTCCTTCCTCCCTTCCTTCCCTTACTTCTCTCCTTTTCATTTTCTTTTTTCTCTATTTTCTCTTTTCCTGCCTTCCTTTACTCCTCCTCTTCTTGTCTTTGTTCTCTGCTTCCCTTTTCCCTCCCTTCTTCTCTTACTTCCCTTTCCTTTTCTCTTTTCTTTTTTCTTTTTTTCTTTATTCTCTTTCCCTTCCTTCCCTTACTCCTCCTCCTTTCTTTCCAGCTTCAATTCTCCCTCCCTCCTTCCCTTCCTTCCTTTACTTTTCTCCTTTTCATTTTTTTTCTTTATTCTCTTTCCCTTCCTTCCCTTACTCCTCCTCTTCCTTTCTTTCCTTTGTTCTCTGCTTCCCTTCTCCCTCCCTCTTCCCTTACTTTCCTTGCACCTTTTCTCTTCCTTTTTTTTTCGTTATTCCCTCCTCCTCTTCTCCTACCTCCTTCCCCTTCCTTCCCTTACCCCATCTCTCTTCCTTTTCTTTTTCTTTGTTTATTCCTTCCTTCCCTTCTCATGCCTCCTTTCCCTTCCTCTCCTTCTGTTTTGTCTTCCTGCCCGACTTCTCTGCCATTTTGGTCTTTGCTCTTCTAACCAAAAAAACAAAAAACAAAACAAAAAAAAAAGGTAAATAAATGAATAAAAATTGAAAGTCTTAAGAGAATACATAATTACTATTCGTTTCGTCTTCTCTATCATTTTTGTCTTTGGTCTTCTGACACAAAAAAAAGAACAGAAAAAAAAGAAAAAAAAAACCCGCTCTTCTAACACCCCCTCCCCCCCAAAAAAAAAGAAGAAAAAAAAACGAAAACGAAAAAAATAACGTTGCTAAAACTATGATCGAGTTTCAACGATTGAGTAAAGTTTTGTCCTCCATTTTTTTATCTCCTCTCAACCAACCAAGGACTTAAGAAGGGCCAGGGTGACGGATTTGAGCACTGAGGCCAGGCGTAGCTTTAGTGTACGCCCCATACTTTACCTTAACCATTAAAGCAAAAATAGTTGTTAAAATTGGGATTGAGATGAATGAATTGCAAAAGAAAGAAAACAATAAAAGACATTCACGGCCGCCTTTAATTTCATTCCATCTCTTAATCCTTTCTCTAATTAACCTTCTAATACTTCTAATGCCCTCTACTTCACCTTAACCGTTTAACCAAAAAAATGTTAAAATTGGGATTGAGATTAAAGTATTAAGAAAAAAGAAAGGGCATTCACGGCCGCCTCTAATTCCCTTCCATCTCTTAATCCTTTCTCTAATTAACCTTCTAATACTTCTAATGCCCTCTACTTCACCTTAAACGTTTAACCAGAAAAAAGTTAAAATTGAGATTGAGATTAAAGTATTACGAAAAAAAAAATAGGACATTCACGGCCGCCTCTAATTCCCTTCCATCTCTTAATCCTTTCTCTAATTAACCTTCTAATGCTTCACCTAATTAATTCAGAGGCTCAAAATCCCACGGAAAGAAGAAAAAAGTTATTGCCAATTCCAATCTCCTCGGACTCTCACAAAATCAAACACGGACGGGAAGTAATTCATAACGTAACAGAAGTCGAAGTTAATACCACACGGCAGGACAAATTTTTAATAAGCTTTCGAATAAATGAACTGAAAACGCAATGCTATATCCCTTCCTTCCCCTCCCTTTACTTGCATACTCTCCCTTTCTCTGCCCTTTCCCTCTCTCCCTCTCTTATTTTCTCCATTCTCTCCCTTATCCCTTCCTTCCCCTCCCTTTACTTACAAACTCTCCCTTTCTCTGCCCCTTCCCTCTTATTCTCTCCGTTCCCTCCCTTACTCTCCCCAACCGTCTCCCTTTCCTCCCTAACGATATCCCTTCCTTCCCCTCTCCCTTCATACTCTCCCTTTCTCTCCCTCTTCCCTCTTATTCTCTCCGTTCCCTCCCTAACGTTGACTGAAAACGCAATATATCCCTTCCTTCCCCTCTCCCTTTACCTGCATACTCTCCCTTTCTCTCCCCCTTCCCTTCCTTATTCTCCCTGTTCCCTCCCTTACTCTCCCCCTTACCGCCTCACTTTCCTCCCTAACGTTTACAGCCTCCCTTACACCCTTTACCCTTCCCTCCCTTACCCTCCTTCCCTCCTCTCCCCTTACCAAGTTTATTTACCTCTTTCCTCCCTTTCCCTTAGCATCTCCCTTACTTCCCTTACTCCTCCCGTTCTGTAGTCACCCTTCCTTTGATACTCTTCCTTACCTTTTTCCCCTCCCTCCTCCTCCTCCTCCTCCCTTCTCTATCCCTTATCTGCCCTTTCCTCCTCCTTTTTCTCTTCCCTTTTTCCCTTCTCTTCCCTCATTTTTATTTATCTCATCTCTCCCCATCCCTATCATTTATCCTTCTCCCTTTCTCTTACTCTTCCTCTCTCTCCTCTTTCCTCCCCCCTCACCCCCCTCTCTCTCCTCCTCCCTCTTCTCTCACCCCCCTTCTCTCTTTCTTTCCTTCCCTCCCCCCCTCTCTCTCCTCCCCATATCACCCTCCCTTACCTTCCCTCACCCCCTTTTCTCTCCTCTTTCCTTCCCCTCCTTACCCCCCTCTCTCTCCTCCCCATATCACTCTCCCTTCCCTTCTCTCAGCCCATCCCTCACCCCCTTCTCTCTCCTCTTTCCTCCCCCCCTTACCCCCCCCTCTCTCTCCTCCCCATATCACCCTCCCTTCCCTTCTCTCACCCCATCCCTCACCCCCTTCTCTCTCCTCTTTTCTCCCCCCCCTCGTCCCTCTCCATCACCCCAGATCTAAAAATAATAAATAAATACCGACCAATACACTTTTTCGGTGCAGGTAATTTGCCTCTCATTAGTTCCTGAATAATCACTGATTAATATTTCATCAATAAGGTAAATTCAGGTATTAATGAGAACCGTAATCAACACAAGCCGCGCCGGGCCCCGAAGCTCACCTGCCCCCCACACCTGCCGCCCCACACACCTGTTGCGAGCTAATGTACAGGTGAGTTATGTGCTTACCTGGATAGTGACGGTTTTATATATTTCTTATTTTTTTTACAACAAAGGACACGGCTCAAGGGCAGCAATAAGAGTAGAAAAAAAAAGCCCACTACTCACCGCTCCCAAATTGATGCAAGAAATATAAAAAAAAGTGAAAAAAAAGAGGGATGAGAAAAGAGGGAAGTAACGGAAGGAAAGAAAGTAGGGACGTTTTCATAGATGCACGGAATACATACGAAAAATAAAATGAGCAAAATAAAATAAAATCGAGAGGGAAAAAAAAACTTAAAACAAAATTGATAAGGTAAACATAACTAAATAAAACAGAATTCTATTGATACACCACATCACACCACACCACACCACACCACACACACACACACACACATACACACAGGTAATGTTTCCCTTTAACAGAGCCCTGGACGCCGCTGAGTTACAACGAGACCAAAACTACAACAACACTGACCATTATTATAAACTCCTGCCGCTGAGTGTGTCCCTCCTCATGACCTTACCCATTGTTCTTACCTTACATTTCCCTTACCTTACATTTCCCTTACCTTACATTTCCCTTACCTTACATTTCCCTTACCTTACATTTCCCTTACCTTACATTTCCCTTACCTTACATTTCCCTTACCTTTCATTTCCCTTACCTTACATTTCCCTTACCTTACATTTCCCTCACCTTACATTTCCCTCACCTTACATTTCCCTCACCTTACATTTCCCTCACCTTACATTTCCCTCACCTTACATTTCCCTCACCTTACATTTCCCTCACCTTACATTTCCCTCACCTTACATTTCCCTCACCTTACACTTCCCTTACCTTACACTTCCCTTACCTTACATTTCCCTTACCTTACACTTCCCTTACCTTACACTTCCCTTACCTTACATTTCCCTTACCTTCCACACCTCTCCACTGCTTTTCACCTCCCTATTACCTTCCACCCACCCTCTAATCTTACACCTCTCCCCTTAACTTACTCTACCCATCCTCCCTTAACTTACCCACCTCCCCAATTACGTTACCTGTCCCCTCTTACCTTCCCCTTTCCTCTTACCTTATACAACCCCTTACCTTATCCACCCCCCATTTACCTTACCTCCCCCTTACTTTACCCATTCCCTTTACCTTACACTCCCTCGTTACCTTACACCTGTCCACTACCTTTCACCTCTCCCTTAACTCATACACTCTCCCTTACCTAACACCCTCTCCCTTACCTCATTTTACCTGCCTCTCCTTCCCTCACACCTTTCCTCCTCTCTCTCCAGGTGACTAAGATTACATTTTTCCGATAGTGGAGGAAAGTTTTGAGCGAGAGAGAGAGAGAGAGAGAGAGAGAGAGAGAGAGAGAGAGAGAGAGAGAGAGAGAGAGCGAGAGAGCGAGAGAGCGAGAGAGCGAGAGAGCGAGAGAGCGAGAGAGCGAGAGAGCGAGAGAGAGAGAGAGAGAGAGAGAGCGAGAGCGAGAGCGAGAAATATCAATCACGGAACCGCTGCCCTTCTCTCTTAATCAGGAAGTCACAAAATATTTCAACCGGATATTATATACATTCTCATTCTCTCTCTCTCTCTCGAACCAAAATTTAATCAGCCGATCCCCGTTAAATGCAAGCAATTACCACAAGCTTGATAGGAATCTGTTCGGACGTCCCCGCCTTATTTACACGCACACACATGCGCACACACACGCACACACACACACACACACACGAACCCCCCCCTCCCCCTCCACATACACATCTTCCCTCTCTCCACAATCTCCTCCCTTTCCTTCCCAATAAGCTTCCCTCTCTCCCATACAAGCTCCCCCTTTTTTCCTCGCAAGCCTCCCCCATTTCCCCTACGTCACCCCCTTTTCCCTACAAGCCCACTCCCTCTTTTTTCTACATGGCCCCTTCTCTATTTACATGCCTCCCTTTTCTCCCCTACAACCCCCTTTCCTCCCCATACGCCCCCTTCCTCCCTTACAGGTCTTCCTCCTCCCCCTAAATTCCTCCCCTTCCCACCTACACAGCTCTCCCTCTTTCCCCCTACATACCTCCCCTTCTCCCCCACACAAGCCTCTTTCCCTTTCCCTCCACACAGGTAATTTTTCCATTCAAAGTTATCTGCCCGTTGTTACCTATTTGTGTTTACCTGTTTGTGTTCACCTGCGTCACTTTCTCCTTCTCCTGCCGGGCCGTATGCACAGGTGAGACATACATGCATCTGGATTCATCAACGGACGCCTCCCTCGCACGTTGCACCTGGAAAGAGTAAGCAATACAGATGAGTTTGCCGAATCGTGCGCACCTCTCCAATTAACAAAAGGTGAAATGATTAAACTGATAAGATAAAGTGTCGGAGATATTTAAATAAACTTGTGAAAATGAACAGATTACATTTATATTTTTGCCGTAATTCATATTTCTATTTTTTTATAGGTATTTATATTTGTTTTTGTAGGTATTTATATATGTGCCTCAACCCGAATTTCCAATATTTTTTTTCTGCTTCCTGTTTCCTCTATTTTTACACGTTAACTCAATATTTCTTCCTTTTTCCCTTGTGTAAGCATTAACTAAGAAAAATATGAATTCCTTTTTTCCCAGTGTAAGTATAAACTAGATAAAAATAAATGAAAGTGGGAACATACACCTTGAGAATAGTTTTACTCTTTTCTTTGCTTGGCTCATAAATTCCCTTGCAGAACCACCGAATTTGAGAGAAAGTGTTAGAATGTTTACAGAGGAAGGAAACTCGAAGAAGCAAATACAAAAATAAACAGTGGAATGTTTAAATGTGGCAGAGAGAAAAAAAAAGGTGAGTATGTAAGGGAAGCAGCTCAAGGGCAAAACAAATAGAAAAAATAACAAGAAGTGTTAGAAAGTGCAAAGAAAACAAACTAAACTTAAAAGAAACAAATACCAGAATGAACAAAGTGAAGCAATGCGTGTCTTAGTGTGCAAAATAAAAATGAAAAGTTGTGTATATAGCAGGAAGTGTTAGGAAACCGAGAAAGAAGAGTAAGGAAAGAAAAGAGAAGAGAGAAAGGAAACTCGAGGAAACAAATACCAGAATGAACAAAAAGGAAACTCGAGGAAACAAATACCAGAATGAACAAAGTGAAGCAATGCGTGTCTTAGTGTGTAAAAGAAAAAAGAAAAAGTTGAGTATTATAGCAAGAAGTGTTAGAAAATAGAGAGAGAGAGAAGAAAAGAAACTCGAGGTAACAAACACCAGAATGAAAATCAACTAAACAAATCTTCCTCTAGGTGCGGAAAATAAAAATAAAAAGTTGAATATTATAGCAAGAAGTGTTAGAAAATAGAGAAGAGAAAGAAAAGAAAAGGGAAAAGAGAAATGAAACTCGAAGGAAACAAACACCAGAATGAAAATTAAGTAAATAAATCTTTCTCTAGGTGCGGCAAAGGAAAAAAAATATACATAGCCAACCACGAATAGAATAATAAATAAAATCGGGGAACATAACCGAAAAAGAAAACGGGCGGCGAGGGGGAGACTTAAGCGTTTGAATAGAAAGACTTGAGGAACGAAAATTGAAATATGAAAAGTCGGTGAAAAGGAAAGGAAAGGAGGAGACGCGAGTTACACGAGTAATAAGATTCCACGACGTTCAGTAAGAGAAACTATTTCCACCACACAATTCTTCCTTTCCCTCCTCCTCCTCCTCCTCCTCCTCCTCCTTTACCTCCTCCTGTGTCTACCTCCCCGCCTCCTTCAGCATCCACCTTTTCCCCTCCTCCTCCTCCTTCCTCTCTCCAGTCTTTTCCCTCCCCTCCTCCTCCTCCTCCTCCTCCTCCTCCTCCTTCAGCCTTTCCTCCTCCTCTTCCTCCTTTACCTCCTCCTGTGTCTCCCTCCCCGCCTCCTTCAGCATCCGCCTTCCCCCATCCTCCTCCTTCCTCTCTCCAGCCTTCTTCCTTCCCTCCTCCTCCCTCCTCTCCCTCCTTTCCTTCTTGTCCCCTTCCCTCACCTTCTCCAAGCCTTCATCCACTCGCCTTCATTCTTCCTCCTCCTTCTTCAGCCTGTCCTTCCCGTCCCCTTCCCCTCCTTCCTTCTTCCTCACCTTCTCCAAGCCTTCCTCCACTCTCCTTCATTCTTCCTCCTCTTCCTCTTCTTTCTTCTCCCCCCCTCTCTTCCTCCCTCAATATCCTCCTCTCTCACCTTCCCTTCCTTCCTCCTTCCTCCGTTTCCTTTACCACCACCACCTCCTCCTCCTCCTCCTCCTCCTCCTCCTCCTCCTCCTCCTCCTCCTCCTCCTCCTCACACTTCACCCACGTCAAGGAAATGGCTGCCGCTCGCACAGACACAACCATTTCCACTCCTCCACATACATCCTGACATTCCCCCTCCTCCCCTCAATCCGACCATTTCAACTCCACCACCTTTGCCTTGACCATTTCAACTCCACCTCCTCAACCCGACCATTTCAACTCCACCACCTCCTCAACCCGACCATTTCAACTCCACCACCTCCTCAACCCGACCATTTCAACTCCACCACCTCAACCCGACCATTTCAACTCCACCACCACCTCATCCCGACCATTTCAACCCAACCCCTTCAACCCAACCACGCAAAGTCAACCAAGTCTATTCAGCCACATTAACCCAATCAGTTCAAGTTAACACACCAGTTCAACCAAATAAACTCAACCAAATCAAACCAACAAAATAAAGTCAACCAAATAAAGTCAACCATCTCAACCCAACCAAGTTACTGACCACACCGAGGCCACACTGACAACACGATTCAAAAACAACAACAAAAAAAAGCTTATAAACGGTGCAGACAGGTGGACAGGTAAATACAGGTAAACAAGTAAATAAGGAAGCAGGCGGACAGGTAAATGAGTAAATAGATTGGCAGGTAAAAAATTGAATGGGGAAACAAGTAAACAGGTGAAGGTTATACAAAGGGAAAAGGTAAACAGATTGAGACGTAAACAAACAAAACAAACAAACAAGTAAACAGGTAAACAATAGGAACAGGTAAAGAAGGAAGAGGCAAACAAGAGGACAAATGAGGACAAGGAAACGGATAAATAATGTGAACAGATAAATAAAAAGTAAAAAAAAGTTAAAAAAAAAGCAAAATAGGTAAAAATAGGAGACATGAACAGCAGCAGCAGTAGTAGTAGTAGTAGTAGTAGTAGTAGTGGTCATAATAGTAGTAGAAACACCAGCAGAACACTTTTACCTTATTCACCTCAACCCACCTTTTCACTTTCACTTTCCCCCTCCCATCACCTGTTGCCGCTAAAACTCATTCCCACCTGAGCCATACCCGGACCTGTTGCACCTGCGGGGATTAATTACTTGGCCTGCGCGAAGCTGAATTCTTAATAACAATACGAGAGCGAATCCAACGGAAGAGCGAGGCCACTCAATACTAATTACCCGGACAATGTGAGTAAGCTGTCCATTGGCAACGCTGACCCCTGACATTCATGGGGAACTAAAGCGTGTGAGCCGGGCAGGGGAGGAAGGGAGAGAGAGGGAGACTAGAAAGGGATCGGAAGGGAAGAATGGAAAGATTAGAGAGACTGAAGAGAAAGTAGAAAGAGAACAGAAAGAGAGAGAGATTAAAGACTACATAGAGAGATCAGAGGAGCCAGGAAGATATCGGAAAGGGAGACTAAAGAGAGACTAGGGAGAAAAGGGAGCTTAGGAAATACTCGGGAAAAAGAGGGAGACTGGAGAAAAAGTAGAAAGAGGGCAGAAAGAGGTTAGAGAAAGACTACTCAGGAAGATATCAGAAAGGGAGACTAATAAGAGACAAGGGAGAAAAGGGAGCTATGAAAATACTCGAGAAAAAGAGGGAGACAAGAGAGAAAGCGTAGAAAGAGATCAGAAAGAGAAAGAGGTTAAGGACTATTGGGATCAGAGAGCAGGAAGATATCAGAAAGGGAGACTAAAGAGAGACTAGGGAGAAAAGGGAGCTTAGGAAATACTCGAGAAAAAGAGGGAGACTAGAGAGAAAGAGTAGAGAGGTTAGAAAGGGAGATTAGAGAAAGACTATTGAGATCAGAGAATAGGAAGATTTCAGAAAGGGAGACTAATAAGAGACTAGGGAGAAAAGTGAGCTAGGGTAATACTCGAGAAAAAGAGGGAGACTAGAGAGAAAGAGTAGAGAGGTTAGAAAGGGAGATTAGAGAAAGAATATAGAGATTAGAGAAAGCAGGAAGAAATAAAAAAGGGAGACTAAAAAGAGACTAGGGAGAAAAGGGAGCTAAGGGAATAGACTTGAGAAAAAGAGGGAGACTAGAGAGAAAGAGATCAGAAAGAGAGATTAGAGAAAGACTATAGAGATTAGAGAAAGCAGGAAGAAATAAAAAAGGGAGACTAAAAAGAAACTAGGGAGAAAAGGGAACAAATGAAATACTCGAGAAAAAGAGAGACAAAAGAGAAAGAGATCAGAAAGAGAGACTAGAGAAAGACTATTGAGATCAGAGAGCAGGAAGATATAAAAAAGGGAGACTAAAAAGAGACTAGGGAGAAAAGGGAGCTAAGGAAATACTCGAGAAAAAGAGGGAGACTCGAGAGACGGCGATATTAGACAGATTAAGAAACAGAAGCTAGAGTGAAGATACTAAAGACAGACAGAATAAACAGGCAGACTAGAGACAAACTATTAACAGAGGGAGACCAAGATACAAAGAGAGATTGGACACACGAAGGATAGAACACACACACACACACACACACACAAAACTAAGTGAATAGAATGATAGAACACGTCGAGGGGAAACACACACAGGACAAATAAAACACGAACGGAACCATTTTCACCGTTTAAACACCAAATTGAACAACAACAATAACAACAACAACAACAACAACAACAACAACAACAACATCGACGAGCAGAAACACCCATCTCGTTTCCTCTTTGCTTTCCCTTTGATTTCCTTTTTTTCCCTTTGTTTTTCTGTATTTTTTCTTTATTATTTCCTTGGTTTAATTTTCTTTTGTTCTTTTTTCCTTTTATTTTCTGCATTTCCTTTATTTTTTCCTTTTAATGCTTTCAATATTTTCCCTTTATTTTCCCACTTTTTTATTCTCATTGTATTTTTCTTTCCCTGTTTTTCCCTTTCCCTGTTTTTCTGTTTATCCCTTTCCCTGTTTATCCCTTTCCCTGTTTATCCCTTTCCCTGTTTTTCCCTTTCCCCGTTTTTCCCTTTCCCCGTTTTTCCCTTTCCCCGTTTTTCCCTTTCCCCGTTTTTCCCTTTCCCTGTTTTTCCCTTTCCCTGTTTTTCCCTTTCCCTGTTTTTCCCTTTCCCTGTTTTTCCCTTTCCCTGTTTTTCCCTTTCCCCGTTTTTCCCTTTCCCCGTTTTTCCCTTTCCCCGTTTTTCCCTTTCCCCGTTTTTCCCTTTCCCCGTTTTTCCCTTTCCCCGTTTTTCCCTTTCCCCGTTTTTCCCTTTCCCCGTTTTTCCCTTTCCCTGTTTTTCCCTTTCCTTTCCTTTTTTTTTTTCCTTTCCCCGTTTTTCCCTTTCCCCGTTTTTCCCTTTCCCTGTTTTTCCCTTTCCCTGTTTTTCCCTTTCCCTGTTTTTCCCCTTTCTATATTTTTCCTTTTCTATATTTCTTTATTTCTCCTCTTATTTATTTTTCTCTATTTATTTATCTATTTACTTATTTCTCTATTTGCTTATTTGTTTACTTATTTCTATTTACTTTTTTCTCTATTTTTTCCTTTATTTATTTTTCCCTTCTATTTCTCTCTATTTCTCCATTACCTTATTCTCCCTTCCTCTTGTTTTCCTGCCATTTTCCCCTTTTCCACTTGTCCTGAGATCTATTCTTGTCCCTTCATAACACATCCATCCCACCCATCAGTCAGTATTTGTCCGTCATCAGTCCTCCCATCCGCAAATCCACCTGTTTGTCCGCAGTCCTGTTGTGTGTTTGTCTGTCCATATTAAACTGTCCGGCCTCTTGTCCCTCTTGTCTGTATGTCTGTCTGTCCGTCATCCAGTCTGCAAATACGTCCACTCCTTTCGTTTGGTTCGTGTCTTTGTCGTGTTCTGTCTGTTTTTGTCTACGTATCAATCTACTTATCTCTGTTTGTCAATGTTCTGTTCTCAAGTGGAAGGTCTGTCTGTATATCTGTGAGTGTCCGTGTCAGCGTGTCTGGATGTTTGTCTGTCCTTGTGTCTATTTTTAAATCTGTGCGTCTGTCTGCCTGTCCGTCCGTATCCTTCTGTCTGTTGGTGCAAGATGTCTAAGTCTGTCTGTGGTGTGCGTTTGTCTGCCTGTCCGTCTGTCCACCAATGCAAAATCTGTCTGTACTTTTGTCTGCCCGTCCGTCCGTGTCCCTGTGTCCGCCAGTGCAAGATCTGTCTGTATATTCGCCCCTGTCCGTCTGCCCGTCCGTCCGTGTCCCTGTGTCCGCCAGTGCAAGATCTGTCTGTATATTCTCCCCTGTCCGTCTGCCCGTCCGCCCGTCGTGTCCGTGTGTTCGCCCGTCCGCGCAAGGTCAGTCTCGGCGCCGATCTCCCGCGACTCGGCCTAAAAGCAATCAGTGGTTATTGTGTTGTCGTAACTCGCTCGAGTGTCGCTAGAAATTGGAAATGTAGATTCGTCAGTTTCCCACCTTCCCGCCGAACCAGGGAGCCACAGAGAGAGCGACCAGAGAGCCAGAGACCTGATGAGAGCCACGGGAAGACGAGGAGAGCCACATATATTAACCCCAGAGCTACACAGACACCCGAACCACAAAAGCAACAACAGAAAGCAACCCAGACCTTCGAAGACACACCCGACCCACAGAAGCGACAGGAGCAGCCACAGAAAGCAACCCAGACCTACGAAGACACACCTGAACCACAGAAAGCAACCCAGCCCTACAAAGACACACCCGAACCACAGAAACGACAGGAGCAACCACAGATATCAACCCCAGAACTACAGAGACACACCCGAACCACAGACGCGACAGGAGCAACCACAGATATCAACCCCAGAACTACAACGACACACCCGAACCACAGACGCGACAGGAGCAACCACAGATATCAACCCCAGAGCTACAAAGACACCCGAACAACAGAAACGAGAGGAGCTACCACAGAAAGCAAGCCAGACCTACAAAGACATACCCGACCCACAGAAACGCCAGAGCTACGATGACACATTCAGAGCCACAATTAGATAAGGAAAGCCACAGAAACCGAGCAAGCGCCACAGGAAAGACAAGAAAGGCCACAGAAACCAGCCCTAGAGCTACCAAGACACCCACAGAGTCACAGAGAAGATATGGAGGGCTACGAAAACCCAACCCGTGCCACAGAAAGAATAAGAAAAACCACAAAAATCTACAGGACCCACAGAAAAGAACCCACAGAACTAACCAAATCAACAGAAAGAACAGAAAGAGATACAGATTTAAGAGACACGGACATTTCCAGAGCCACAGAGAGGATAGAGAGTGCCACAGAGATCCAATAAGAGCCACAGAAAGCCATCAGGAGCCACACAGAAGCCAAGGGAATCTAAAACGTTACATTATGGAGATTCTTGGGTTGCGTAACAAAGAAAACGGGTCAGGGTTGGCTGCTTTGGTGTAGATGGGGGACTATAAAAACCTTCTCTCTAATTTCCATTTTCTATCTAGTTATCTGTCTCTGTCTGGCTCTTGCAATCTTTCAGTATCTTTGTGACTTTCTTACTATCTTTCTTTTACTATATTTCTCGGTCTATCTTTCTCGGTCTATCTTTCTCGGTCTAACTTGCTCGGTCTAACTTGCTCGGTCTAACTTGCTCGGTCCATCTTGCTCGGTCTATCTTGCTCTGCCTATCATTCTCTATCTTTATTTTTTCAATCTATCTTTTTCTATCAATATATAACTATCTTTTCATATTTCTCTTGATCTTTTTCTATCTATTTCTTTCTTTTTCTTCCTCTTTCTATCTCTCTTCTTTCTTCTCTCTTCCCTCCTCCTTTATCAGTGTTCCCTGTCTTCTCTTCCCCTCCTTTCCTTCTATCATCTTCACCACCCTCCTTCCCTTCCCTCCCTCCCTTTCCTCCTCCTCCTCCTCCTCCTCCTCCCTCCCTCCCTTTCTTTCCTCCATCTCTGGTGAACTGAAAATCCCTTTGTTGTTATCGAAACCCGCGAAGAAACCCCAAGGCAAGACCCCCCCCCCCTCCCCCTCCTCCTCCTCCTCCTCCTCCTCTTCTTCTTCATCCTCCTCCTCCTTCCCCTTTGCTCCTTCCTTCCTCACCTCCCCGCCACCAAAACATAATAATTCCAGTGAGAGAGAGAGAGAGAGAGAGAGAGAGAGAGAGAGAGAGAGAGAGAGAGAGAGAGAGAGAGAGAGAGAGAGAGAGAGAGAGAGAGAGAGAGAGAGAGAGAGAGAGAGAGAGAGAGAGAGAGAGAGAGAGAGAGAGAGAGAGAGAGAGAGAGAAAGAGCAAATAAAAGAAAAAGACAAAGGGGAAAAAATAAAATAAAAGATAAGATAAGATAAGAAAACAGGAAAAGATAAGAAAAAGAGAGAGAGAGAGAGAGAGAGAGAGAGAGAGAGAGAGAGAGAGAGAGAGAGAGAAAGGTTTATTCGGACCATTTCCATGCTAAGTAGTGTAGCCAGAGACGCGCGACACAGACCCACATTTGCTCTCAATCTCCTCACACGATGGAAGAGGAGGAGGAGGAGGAGACTGTAAAAGAAAGTCCAGTCAAGTAAAGCCAAAAGAAAACGGAAGAAACGAAGAAAAAAAAAGGAGAACAAGAAGAATAAGAAGACACAGAAAACAAGACTAAGAGGAATAAAGAACAACACGATAATGAAAATGAAGAACGGGAGAGAGACAGAGAGGAAGAGAGAAGAAAGAGAAAGAGGAAGAGAATACAAAGAAAAGAGGAATAAAGAGGAAAATATAAACAATGAACAGAATGAAGAACAAGACAAGGAAGAGGAAGAGAGAGGGAGAGAGAGAAGAAGAACGAGGAGGAGGAGGAAGAGGAAGCGTGTGAGGGAAGAGGCAGCCAGGAGGAAGAGGAACAGGAGGAGGAGGGAAGAAGGAACAATAATCAGAGCGTAGGAGGAGGAGGAGGAGGGAAGGGAAGGGAGCCAATTCAAGAGGTCGAAGAGGCGTAATAGGGAGTTCAAAGAGGAAGAGGAAAGAGGAAAATAGCAATATCAGAGTGAAATTTGAAGGGACGAGATGGCTGACGCTTCTGGCCTCCTCCTCCTCCTCCTTCTCCTCCTCCTCCTCCTCAGGCAAGAATTAGCTTCCCTTATCCCCGGAGTAACGCAATTTCCAGGGCGGACGAGATGCAAAACACCCGACTAACACCTGAGGAAGAGAATAACGCGAAGGTAAGAAGGTGAGATGCGAGGGGAAGGAAGGCGAAGGTAGAGACGCGAGGAAGGGGCACCAGGGAGAAGAAAAACAGTCGCAGAACATAAGAAAAAGATAAGCACTGAGGACACTTATTTGCTGGTAAAAAATCTCTCACGTTTCTGGTAATACTTGCGAGGAGGATGCGAGGGAACAGGGAAAGAGCGTGGGATATGAAGGAACGTTTGTGTTGTGTTGGTAATGCTGGAGATGGAGAATGGTGGATGTTGGTAATACTGGCGATGGAGAATGGTGGATTGAATGTGGTAAATAGATGGGTTGAATACCAATGTTTGTTATGGTGGTGGTATTGCGAAATTGATGTGGATGAAGGTAGAAAATTGACCAAAACGTAAAAAAAACGCCTGAATTGACTGGTTGAACGTTGACAAGATACAGAAGAGATAAATGAAAATGACATTAATTATGGTCAATAGTGTTTATGAGAAATTTATGTTGAAAGAAAACTGGATTAAAAAAGAATATAGATTTCGGTTTAGTTACAATGTAGGATAAAGATGAACGAAGAAATGTATGATAAATAATAATATAAAAAAAACGTTATGACAGTGATGCCAGAAAAGGAGGTATATATCAGATAAATGCCTCCGTGTTCATCTCCGTCACATTGGCACTGGAGTTTGTGGCGATAAAACAGCAACGTGGAAATACAAATAAAAATAAATAAAACAAGTGTTGGTAATAATAGCGCTCGCGAGGGAGAGAGAAAAAAAATAATAACAATCAAACCAATCTTGTATTAGCATTGACGGCGCCGCGGAGTCCAACCATTTAAGCGGAAACTATAAGGGGACACGAAAGAGCTGACGCCATGACCAGGTATGCAAATCACCTCTTGACGGGCGTGTGAGGCAGGTGTGGCGTGAAGAGCTGCACACCTGATATTAAGGATGATATTAAGGACTTTAAGAGGAGGAGGAGGAGGGAGGGAAGGAAGGCAATAAAGACATGAATACAATATAAAACAAGGGAGTAACAGTGGGATAAGTACATTAATAATCTTGGCAATATTAGAAGGAAGGAGAGGGAAGGGAGTGAGAAAATAAAGATGAGATAAGAGATAAAACAAAGGATTAACAGTGGAATAAGCTCATTGATAACTTTGCAATATTGGAAAGGAAGAAAACCGTAGAAAGGGAGGTACGAGAAAGGAGATAGAGAAGAGAATAACAGAATGAAGAGATAGAGAATAATAGAATGGAGAGATAGGAGATAAAAATAAACAGCAGAGCAACGATGATAACCTTACAATATTGGAAAGGAAGAAAACCGTAGAAAGGGAGGTACGAGAAAGGAGATAGCGAAGAGAATAACAGAATGAAGAGATAGAGAATAATAGAATGGAGAGATAGGAGATAAAAATAAACAGCAGAGCAACGATGATAACCTTACAATATTGGAAGGAAGGAGAGGATAGGAAAGGGAGGTAAGACAAAGGAGACAGAAGAGAATAACAGAATGAAGTGCTAAAGAGAATAACAGAATGAAGAGATAAGAGATAAAAAATGAACAGCAGAACAACGATGATAAACTTGCAATATTGGAAGGAAGGGGAGTGTAGGAACAGAGATAATAAAGATAATGAATAAGAGATAAAATAAATGAACAGTGAAACAATAACAATGATAACCTTGCTGTATTAGAACGAAGAAGAGGGAAGGAGGGGAGACTGAAAGAGAATGAAGAGAATGGATAAAGGAGATTGAGGAGGAGAATAGAATAAGACCATTGATAACCCTGCATTTAATATTGGTAACACTGAGATACAAGCACACGAGGTAGATAGCTGAAACAGGGAAGATTGAATAGAAGAAAAAAACAGTAATGGTAGTAATGAGCAGGGGAAAGTTTCGTTTAGTCGGCGCAACATCTGTGGTCATATGCCGGAGAGAGACAGGAGGGGAAGGAATTATAGGAGACGTAGGAGAAGGGAACAGATCCCAGGAGACGGGACACAAACCCCGATTAATACTTGATCCCATTCACTGCTGGGTGGACAGGGGCGTAGGGTATCGGAAAAGCCGCCCAAATTTTTCCACTCCGCCCGGGAATCGAACCCGGGCTCTCTCGAATGTGAGCCGAGTGTGCTAACTACTGCACCACGAAGCCCCCATGAGAAGGGGAAGCTTAGGAAAGGGAAAACGAGAAGAACCAAACGCATGAAAATAAAAACATAGCAAGTGTAAAAAAAAGAATGATAGTTGACGTAGAAATGCATTGGGTAAACACGTATTTTTAATGAGGGAAAGGGAAAATTCAGAATGGGAAAACGAAGACTTAAAAAACAAATGAAATAATGTAAAAAAAGAATACCATGAATAATCTCAGTGATGTGAAGACTAGAAGAGTGAGAACAATTAAAAAGGAGATGAATGAAAGAAAACGGATTGGAAATAATAGGAAAAGGAAGCTTGGGGTGGAAAACGGGAACCAAAAACAAAAAAAACTAAACAAATATAAAAAAAAGAATACTGAATAACAACCTTGCAATGCTGCGAATATAAGAACAATAAGCATGTCAAAAAAAGAGGCATATCGAAGGAGACGAGGATAAAAATGACTCAGTTGAACTCTAGATGAAAAACAGGACACAGAAATAGGACGCGTATAAGATAACAGGTTTGAAACAGTGGCAGGAAACGATAGAAAAGAAAAAAAAGACGCAGAGGTGGAGGGAAGCAATGAAGAGGTAAAACTAAAGATGAAAGAGGAGATAAAACAAATAACAAACAGAAATGGAAGATAAAAATGATAGAAGAGGAAGTAAAGGCGAATAAAACAAAACATGGCATAAGAGTATAAACGAAAGAAACAACAGGAAATAAAGTATAGACGAATGGGAAAACAAAAGAACTTAGAGGTAAAACTAAAGATGAAAGGGGAGATAAAACAAACACAAACAGAAATGGAAGAGGAAAATGATAGAAGAGGAAGTATAGGCGAATAAAACAAAACATGGCATAAGAGTATAAACGAAAGAAACAACAGGAAATAAAGTATAGACGAATGGGAAAACAAAAGAACTTAAGAGGTAAAACTAAAGATGAAAGGGGAGATAAAACTAATAACAAACAGAAATGGAAGAGGAAAATGATTGAAGAGGAAGTATAGGCAAATAAAACAAAACATGGCATAAGAGTATAAACGAACTAAACAGAACAGGAAATAAAGTATAGACGAATGGGAAAACAAAAGAACGTAAAGAGAAAAAACTAAAGATGAAAGGGGAGATAAAACAAACACAAACAGAAATGGAAGAGGAAAATGATAAAAGAGGAAGTATAGGCGAATTAAACAAAGCATGACATAAGAGTATAAACGAAAGAAACAGAACATGAAATCAAGTATAGACAAATGGGAAAACAAAAGATCGTGAAATAAAGAGAATAGACGGACGAAACAAACAAGAAACAAACAAAACAAGAAAGTATAGACGAATAAAACAAAGTATGACATAAGAGTATAAACGAAAGAAACAGAACAGGAAATCAAGTATAGACAAATGGGAAAACAAAAGATCGTGAAATAAAGAGAATAAACGGACGAAACAAACAAGAGCAGAGTATAGACGAAAGGAAATATTGAGAACAAACATGGATAAGAAATAATACAAATAAATAATATAAACAGGGAAAACAGGTAAACCAAATACATAAACAGTGATGAAACAAAGACAAATGCAAAGATAATAGTTATGAAAAAGAAATGAGAAACAGATAAAACAGATGAAAAACATAATATAGGTTAAAATGAAAGAAATGCATAAAACAGATAAAACAAATGAGAAAAAAAGATAAAACAAATGGAAATATTAAAAAAATAAAACAACAAGCTCTGAATTCCGTAAACACCGACCAACAAACATGGAAATAAAGAAAGAAAACAAAGGAAAAACAAAACTAAAACAGAATTCAAGATAAGAACAGCTGCCGAAGATGAAAGAAAAACTATACATCTAAAACTGGTACAATAACAACCTTTGAAAGCCTGGAAACAGAAGATAAAAAAAGGACAAACGCGGAAGTGGAGATAAAAATAAAGAAAACTGATAGAGAAAATAAAAAAGAAAAGATGAAATAGACGGGGCAGTAGAAATAAGAGTAAAGGAAGTGATAGAAGCCTCCCAAAAAAGCAAAACAAAAAGAAAATGATGGAATACAAGGATGAAAATAGTAGAAATAAACGAAAATAAAAAAATTGAAATAGAAAAATAGAAATAAAAAATAAAATGAAAGAATATAAATAAACCAAAGAGCATTAAATAAAAGTATAGACGAATGAAACAATCTGAAAAAAGTATTGACGATTGAATGGAGTGGAGTGAGAGAGAATAAATGTGGAGAGAGAGAGAGAATGGACAAGAGGAAGGAGGGAGAGGTGGAGTAAAAGGAATGGAGAGAGACGACGAAGCGGAGGAGAGGTGGAGGAAAGAAAAATGATAAAAAGTGGAAGTATAAACGAATAAAACAAAGCATAAAACAAAATATAAACGAAAGAAACATAACCGGAAACAGAATATAGACGAATGGGAAAACAAAAGAGCGTGAAAAAGTATAAACGGAGGAACCAAACAAGAGCAGAGTATAGATGAAAGAAAATATAGAGTCTGAAGAGAAAAATAAGTGAGTCCAGCAACGCGCAAACACAAGAGAGCTTTGAACGAGGCGGCGAAGGAAGAAAAAAAGGAGTATGAAGGTCAGGGATGATAATACGAGAGAGAGAGAGAGAGAGAGAGAGAGAGAGAGAGAGAGAGAGAGAGAGAGAGAGAGAGAGAGAAAACACTTAATACGCAATAATGGATCAAGAGAAAGGAGAACAAAGGAGAGGAAAAAAAAGGAGAAACGGAAGCAGGATAGAGGAGGAGGAGGAAAAGGAAAAAGGAGAAGGAGGAAGAGAAAAGCGGAGGAGGAAGAGGAAAGAGGAGGAGGAGGAAGAGGAAAGAGGAGGAGGAGAAAGAGGAAAGAGAAGAGAGGAGGAGGAGGAAAGAGAGGAGGAGGATGAAAGAGAAGAGAGAGGAGGAGGAGGAGGAAAGAGAAGAGAGGAGGAGGAGGAAGAGGAAAGCGGAGAAGGAGAAAGAGGAAGAGGAAGAAGAGAAAGGAGGAGGAAGAAGAGAAAGGAGGAGGAAGAAGAGAGAGGAGGAGGAGGAGGAAGAGGAGGGAGAAGAGAAACGAGGGAAAAAGAAGATAAACGAAGGCGGAAACAAAGAGAAAAGTTACAAATAGAAAAAAAACTGATCGAGAGAGAGAGAGAGAGAGAGAGAGAGAGAGAGAGAGAGAGAGAGAGAGAGAGAGAAGAATCGTAATAAAGAGGGAAAGAAGGAAGAGATCAAGGACGGAAGGTCAGACGAGAGAGAGAGAGAGAGAGAGAGAGAGAGAGAGAGAGAGAGAGAGAGAGAGAGAGAGAGAGAGAGAGAGAGAGAGAGAGAGAGAGAGAGAGAGAGAGAGAGAGAGAGAGGGAGGGGGGGGGCGACTCCCATTAAGGAAACAGCAAACACAGAATTACCATCTAAACTTGTCTTATTGTCTCCCCACCGCGCGAAGGGAAAGAGGGAATGACGGGAAGGGGGGAGGGGAGGAGGAAGGGGGGAGGGGAGGAGAGAGAGGGGAGAGTGAGGGGGGTGATGGACGGGGGATGGAGGAGAGGAATAGAAGGATGGGGAGAGATGAAAGGGATGAAGTGGAGGAGAGGTGGAGGAGAGTGATGGAGAGGTGGAGGAAATTAGAGAAATGGAGAGAGGGTACAAAGGGACACAAAGGAAGAACAAACAACAGCAGACCTGCTGGTCCTTACGAGGCTGTTTGTGACAAGCTACACTATCTAATCAAAGGTGGAAGGCTCCTCCTCACCCCCCCATCCCTCCAGCCAAAGCTGGCAGGAAAGGAAAAAGAACCATGCAGCATGGAAAGAGAAAGAGATGATGATTAGAAGGAGGTGGAATGAAAAAGAGAAGGGATGAGGTGGAGGTGAGTGGAGGTGGAGGAAATGAGAGAATGGGAAGTGGAGGAAGAGTGGAAGAATAAGGGAAGAGTACAGGAAGGAAGAGAAGGGCGTGGAAAAGTGGAAGAGAGGATGATGGAGAGGGGAAGGAAAAAGGAAGCGGGAGAGTAGGAAAGAGATGAGGAGTAGGGAAAGAAAAAGGGGAAAGGGGAAAGAAGGAAAGAGAAGGAAAGAGGAAAAGGAAAGGGGAAAGAAAGAGAGGAGAAAGAAGGAAAGGGGAAAGAAGGAAAGGGGAAAGAAGGAAAGGGAAAGAAGGAAAGGGGAAAGAAAGAGAGGAGAAATAAAGGGGAAAGAAGGAAAGAGGAAAGAAGGAAAAGGAAATGAAAGGGAAAAAAAAGGAAAAGAAGCAGTTAAAAAAAGGAAAAGGAATTGAAAGGGAAAAAAGGGAAAAGAAGGAAAGCTAAAAAAAGGAGGAAAAGAGGAAAGGAAAAAAAAAAGGAAAGTTAAGAAAATAAGGAAAAGGAAATGAAAGGGAAAAATAGGGAAAAGGAAAGTTAAAAAAAGGAAAACGAAATGAAAGGAAAAGAAGGAAACTGGAATGAAAAGTGGAAAGAAGAGGAAAGGGGAAAAAGGGGAGATAAACACACGAGGTAAGGGGGAGGTGACTACTTACCCTCCCCTCCTCCCTCCCTCCCCTTCAGACCCCATTAACTCCCCAGCACTAATCCCCCTCGACAAGCCATCCCATTCCCCCCCTACACACACATACACCCATTACTAATAGAAGCGTCCTCTCTCTCTCTCTCTCTAAACCTTAATGAGACTAACCTTAACTACTGCCTCCTACTTAACTTCCTCCTCCTCCTCCTCCTCCTCCTCCCTTTCTCTTCCTCTTCTCCATTATACCATTTTCCTTTGAACTCTCCCCCTCTCTCCCTTCCTCTATTTCTCCTTCCCTGACTAGTTTACCCCCTACCAATTCCCTCCTCCCTTCCCTCTCTCTCCACTTATCCCCCATATACTTATCCACTTCATTATCATCCACTATGTTATTCTTCCACATATTCCCATACTCTTTACCATCTTGTCTGCTTTCCCCCTCCCCATCTACCCCTTCCCCCCTTCATTCCCTCTACGCTCCCTCCCCTCCCCTTTAACCACTCACTCACTGGTCCATTACTCTAATCATCCCGCCCCTCCATTAACTAACTTTCAAACAACTACTTCCTCAAACTCCCATTAGAGGTCAAGCACATTCAGCCTTCAGTTTCCTGGTCTCGAACCCTGGAACAATGTAACCGCAAGCAGACAGTCAGCCAACCTCACCCTCTCCACGAGCCCATTCATCCACCTACTAAGACCTCGAAGCACCTTATATAATTAACTACCTTCATATTTGCTTACCTTAACCCAACCACCACTTCCATCATGTCCCATTTCCAAATAATCACTTGTACGATAACTGAATAAGTGCCCCCTTCAACACCCTCGTTTTCTTTATACAATTTGCACTCAGAACTCGAAACAACCCACGTCAGTCATTTCTTTATAGCTTTAGTAACTGATTATTAAGTGATTCTAGGCAACAGGAGTGCTTAGAATATTTTAACCGTAAACCTCTGTAAACTGACCTCTTTTGGACACTCCTCTAAACTCTTCTTTATAGGGGCAGTGATTGATTGATTGCTTATTGTTGCAAGTAAACAACAAAGGAGAAGGGAGGAGCATGCCATCCCAACCCCCAGGCAGTACAGTGTGTGATTATACAATTAATGATACATGTGGAAGTAGCACCAGTGATTAGCGGGCTTTTTTTCACATTTTTTTGCCCTTGACCTGTTTCCCTGTAAGAAGAAAAAACATTAACCTTGCAATATTAAAATAGTAACATAACCCCACTAAATGCTACGGAGATGAGCACTGAGGCCACGTGTAGCTAGCGTATGGTCCAGCGTTGCCAAAGTATCGTACGCATCACATTGCCCTTTCGTAGTTTGACATAGCTCTTGTGAAAGTGAAAGAAAACCATCACTAACATTTTCAGCGATAACTTAAATTTTTGATCGTTATTTGTAAAGGTACGAGAGTTTTAGGAATGAATATGTTAAAAATACGATGTTCAGAGTACGACAGTTTGGCATCGCTGGTACGGTCTCTCGCCCCCTTAAAAAAAAAAAAAAACTAATTGAAATAGTTACCGATGGGCTTTCGTTCACACACACACACACACACACACACACACACACACACACCTCAAACCGCAAAACTCCTGACTGGACGCGGAATAAAAGGAGATTGTCCGCGAAAGAACATTAATGGAAAACGGACCATTGCCTGAGAACGAAGTGTAATATCCCGTTTTCTTCCTGAGCGGGGGATCGAGACGCAAGGGGGAGCCGAGGTAAAAAGTGAAATTATGTCCTTAAAATGCAAATTGGCAAAAAGGAGAGAAAACGGTGGATAAACGGCACATAAGGCGGGAGTGGGGGGTGGAGGGGGGAGGACAGGTAAGGCCGGGAAACTGTTGGTAAAGACAGGTGAGAGAAAGGTGAGATGGAGGTAAAGAGGTACAGGATTCTTGATTATAAAAAAAAAAAAACTACCAGATG
>NC_066524.1:14161660-14166660 GCF_024679095.1 Eriocheir sinensis
CTTCTCCCCCTCTCTGGTTTCCGTGACCCCTTTCCTCCTCGCTCCCTTTAATCCTCTTCCCCTCTTCTTTCTCCTCTTACTACCTCCCCCTCTCCCTTCCCCTCTTTATCCCTCTCCCCTCTTCCTCCCTTTGTTCCTTTGATGCTCTTCTATTATTGCTTATTCTTCATTCTTTGCTACTGAGAGAGAGAGAGAGAGAGAGAGAGAGAGAGAGAGAGAGAGAGAGAGAGAGAGAGAGAGAGAGAGAGATAAAGATAACAGACAGACAGACACAAAACATCGCAACAAATAACGCACAAAACGGAACGGAAAACATGCAACAATGAACTCCTTTTTCCTCCTCCTCCTCCTCCTCCTCCTCCTCCTCCTCCTCCTTCAGGCACTCCCACAAATACTCCCACAAGTCCTTTCTTCCCCCGGGTGTCCCCCCCTTCCTACCCCCTCCAGGTTATGCCAGGCGCAATCTCTGGGGGGAAGTACCTCGTGTGTCATGTCAAGGAGGGGGGGAAGGGGGAGAGGAGGAGAGGGGGCAGAAATAGTGGGGAGAGGAGGAGGGGAGGGAGGGGCCTTGAGGGAGGAGGATGCGGGGAAGGGACGAGAAGGCAGAAGGAAGAAAAAAAAAGAGGAAGTACAAAGGAGAAGGACAGAAATAAGCTGAATTGGGAAGGAAGGTAAAGGGAGAGTAAGAAAATGGGAAGTAGGAAAAGGGATGTGAGGAAAGAAAACGGGGGACAGGTGAACGGAGGAAGGGTGAACGTGTATATTTTTCCCTTTTTTAATAATTTTCGTTTTATTGTTTTAATACTTCAATTCTTCACGTTCTTTCTCCTTCTTTACTCTTTTCCATTACTTTCTTTTCCTTTCTCTTTCTTTCTTTCTTTGTATCATTTTAAGACTTAATTTCTTCACTTCTCATTTACTTTCTTTTCCTTTCTATTTCTTTCTTTCTTTATTTCTTTGTATTATTTTAAGACTTCATTTCTTCACGTTCTTTCTTCTTCTTTACTCTTCTCCATTACTTTCTTTTCCTTTCTATTTATTTATTTCCTTGTATCATTTTAACCCTTCACATATTGACGTTCATCCTTCTTCTCCGTTTTCCTTTCCTTTCTTTTTCGTTTTAAACATTATTTTTCCTGGTATCATTTTTAGCCTCCAATAGTTACGTTTTCTTCTTCTTCTCAAAGCACAACACTCACTTTATTTATTTCCTTGTATCATTTTAACCCTTCACATATTGACGTTCATCCTTCTCCGTTTTCCTTTCCTTTCTTTTTCGTTTTAAACATTTCTTTTCATGGTATCATTTTTAGCCTCCAATAGTTACGCTTTCTTCCTCTTCTCAAAGCACAACACTCACAATTCCAAGTTACTTTTTTATCATTTATTCCGTTTATCAATTTCTTTTATTTTTAAAGTATATTACTTATCACTATCATTATAAAACATTAATTACTAATCTTCCTTTTTTCGTTTTTTTTTCCTTTTCCTTTCCTCTCTTTTCTCTATTTAAACATAACTTCCCGTGAATCATTATAAAATCTCAATTATTAACTTTCTTTCTCTTCTTCATTCCTCTTTTATTCTCTATCTCAAAACACAATCTCTTAACAACCAACAAACAACAGCGAACCTTTCTTTTCTCTATTCAAACATAACTTCCCGTGAATCATTATAAAACCGCATATATTAACCTTCTATCTCTACTTCATTTCTCTTTTATTCTCCATCTCAAGACACACACTCTTAACAACCAACAAGCAACAGCGAACCTTTCTTTTCTCTATTTAAACATAACTCCCGTGAATCATTATAAAAGCCCAATTATTAACCTTCTTTCTCTTCTTCATTTCTCTTTTATTCTCCATCTCAAGACACAAACTCTTAACAACCAACAAACGACAGCGAACCTTTCTTTTCTCTATTTAAACATAACTTCCCGTGAATCATTATAAAACCTCAATTAGTAACCTTCTTTCTCTTCTTCATTTCTCTTTTATTCTCCATCTCAAGACACAAACTCTTAACAACCAACAAGCAACAGCGAACCTTTCTTTTCTCTATTTAAACATAACTCCCGTGAATCATAATAAAACCTCATATATTAACCTTTCTCTTCTTCATTTCTCTTTTATTCTCCATCTCAAAACACAAACTCTTAACAACCAACAAACAACGGAGAACCCACAACAACGACAACACCAACACTCACACACCCGACAGTTACCCTTATATTTTTGTTCCTCCCATTCTTCTTTATTTATTCCCTTTTCAATGTGTCCGCGCAGCACTTCGTTTCGCTTTAGTTCCCCCTTCCGCCGGCCACTCGTCATGTGTTCCCATTTTCTTCCCCGGTAGTTGTGTCCATAAATCACCGCGTCCCATTACGTACCTTCGGCGCCGCATTCAGAGAGAGAGAGAGAGAGAGAGAGAGAGAGAGAGAGAGGACATGTAATTTCACGGCGCGTTTCTCGTTTTCTTTCATATTTTCGTGTTTCGCGTGAATTTTATTTTTTTGTTGGTTTTGTTTTGCTTAGTGTAAATAAAAACAATAAAAATTGAGCTATTGGGAAAAGGCTGAATTAACTCCATCATTATTATTATTATTGTTATCATTATTACTATTTTTTCTTTTTTTTGCTAATAGAAAGTTTAATTAGGAATGACAAAAAAATATTAAATAGCGGAATGAACAAACTGAGAGAATCGTATATTTTTTTCTATGGTTTATGAGTGAACTTCCTGCTTTTATCCATTACTTCCTTTTCTTTTCAATGAACCCAAAACACGGAAGATTATAAAAAAAGGACCAAAGTTTAAATTCTCCTCACTTCCCCTTCATTGAATCATCATTTCATTGTATTATTTCTTCACTTCTTCAGTGCATTAACGCTTTTCATAGTATTATCCCTTCAATAATTATCATTCATTATAATTATCTATCCACTTGTCCTTCAGTGTCTTATCTTCATTTACTTACGTTCCTGCTTATTCTCCTTTTTTTTCTTTTACTTTCAAGCAGTCCAAACCATGAATCATTTTAAACGTTTTCTTTCTTTTTTTCCGTTTCAAAACACACAATGAAAGCTTCTGTTATAATCCTTCTCCTCTTTTATCTCTTCTCTTCTTTCTCTATTCCAGTGTATTATATTCATTTACTTACGTTCCTGCTTATTTTCCTTTTCTTTCCTTTATTTTCAAACACTCCATTATTACCATGAATCATTTTTAACGTTTTCTTTTCTTCCGTTTCAAAACACACAATGAAAGCTTCAGTTATAATTCTTCTCCTCTTCTCTCTCTTATCTTCTCTCTCTCTTCCAGTGTATTATATTCATTTACTTACGTTCCTGCTGATTCCCCTTTTCTTTCTTTTACTTTCAAACACTCCAAACCATGAATCATCTTAAACGTTTTCTTTCTTTTTTTCCGTTTCAAAACACAATGAAAGCTTCTGTTATAATTCTTCTCCTCTTCTCTCTCTTCTCTTCTCTCTCTATTCCAGTGTATTTTATTCATTTACTTACGTTCCTGCTTATTCTCCTTTTCTTTCTTTTACTTTCAAGCACTCCAAACCATGAATCATCTTAAACGTTTTCTTTCTTTTTTTCCGTTTCAAAACACACAATGAAAGCTTCTGTTATAATTCTTCTCCTCTTCTCTCTCTTCTCTTCTCTCTCTCTTCCATGCTCTCCCATAAATGTTTAGGTTAATTTCACTATATGGTACGTTAATAAAGAGAGGCTCACGCGTTATTAGTATTCAACGCAAACATGAACATAGCGGCGTCAACATCATATATTTACAAGTGTTCATCAACCATCAATTTGTCAACATGAATCAACCATTTATTTATTTATTTTGTTGTTGTTGTTGTTGTTGTTGTTGTTGTTGTTGATATCAAAGCGAAGTGTGTCTGTTTTTGTTTGTTTGATATTTCAGATTTATAAACAACACACACACACACACACACACACACACACACACACACTCACTTGCTTGCCATTCTGCACATATAAAACAAATCTCTCTCTCTCTCTCTCTCTCTCTCTCTCTCTCTCTCTCTCTCTCTTACGGGATAAACACGTCTTCTAGCCAACAAAAGCTCCTCCTCCTCCTCCTCCTCCTCCTCCCCCACCTGAGCTTACCTGAGGAGCTTCCAATCGCAAAATCTGAGGGAAATCCAAACCTTTTTACACCTTTCACCTAAAATTCGCGTCGGAAAGGTTTGTTGAGAGGGTTCGAATCCCATTAACCTTCCGATCAGGTGCGGGAAGGGTCGGGAAGGGAGGGGAAGGGAAGGGCTCAAGAGGATGGAAAGGGGATGGAAGGGAAAGAGGATGGAAGAGAAGGGATGGAAAGGAAGAGATGGAAAGGGACGGAAAGGGGCGGGAAGGGAAAGGAAAGGAACGAAAGGAAAGGGAAAGGAATCGAGGGAAAGGGAAAGGAAGAAAAGGGAAAGGTAGGGAAGGAAACGGAAGGGAAAGGACGGGAATGGAAAGAAAGGGGAGAGGAAGGAAAGGGAAGGGACGGAAAGGAAGGGAAGGGAAGGGAAGGAAAGGGAAAGGTAGGGAAGGAAACAGAAGGGAAAAGACGGGAAAGGAAAGAAAGGGGAGAGGAGGGAAAGAGAAGCGACGGAAAGGAAGGGAAGGGAAGGGAAGGGAATCAAAGGAAAGGGAAGGGATGGGTTGGGAAGAGAAGGCAAAGGAACGGAAGGGGAAGGGAAGGGAAGGAAAAGGTAGGATGTGTGTGTGTGTGTGTGTGTGTGTGTGTGTGTGTGTGTGTGTGTGTGTGTGTGTGTGTGTGTGTGTGTGTGTGTGTTAAAAGCTCGAAAAGGTAAAAGTTAAGCAAAAATTAAGGAGAGTAATTTCAATCCATACTTCGATAATTTCCTTGCAAACTTTTCTTCATTTTCCTTTTCTTCTTTTCTCCTTTTGATTATCTTTCTTTTTATATTCGTTTCTCTTCCTCTCATCACTTCGCCTTCAGCTTCTCCATCA
>NC_066524.1:14171660-14189160 GCF_024679095.1 Eriocheir sinensis
CTGCACTTATATATGTTCTTTTTTTCATTCCTCCTCCTCCTCCTCCTCCTCCTCCTCCTCCTCCTTGGTACGAGTAGCACCTAAGTCAAGTGTCAAAAAAGAAGAACATCAAAAGAACAGTCGCTGAAAAGAAAGAAAGAAAGAAAGAAAAAAAGAAGTTAAAAATAAAACAAACATAAAAAAAAAAACATAAACATTTTCGATATAATACAAAGGCGAAAGAAAGAGAAAGAGAGAGAGAGAAAAAGAAATACAGAAACAGAGACAGACAAAAGAAAACTATAAATAAGAAAAAAAGGATAAAAACAAACAAACAAACGCAGAAACAAAGAAAAAGGCGAATAAACCAGAGGAAAGAAATAGAGATAAAGAAGAAACAAAGAGAGAGGAGAGTAACGAGGTCTCTGCCACACACACACACACAGAAAGAGAAAGAGAAAAGAGGAAAGAAAGATAAGAGAAACTAATGCGAACGAGGAGGAGGAGGAGGAGGAGGAGGAGGAGGAGGAGGAGGAGGAGGAGGGGGAGGATATTGTGGATGAAGAAAGCAGTAAAGAAAAAGAAGAAAATGGATGGAGAAGGGATGGAAGGAAAAGAAGAAGGAAGGAAGAGGGAGAAAGGGAGGAAAGAAGAGAAGGAAGGAAGATGGAAAGAGAGGAAGGGAGGGAAGGAGAGGAGGAGGAGAATATATGAAAGGAAACATGTGAGGTTAAAAGGAATGGAAGAAGGGATGGAGAAAAAGAAGAAGGAAGGGAAGAGGGAGGAAGGGAAGAAGGAAGAGGAGGAAGGAAAGTGGAGGAAAGGAGAGAAGGAGGAGAGAATGGATGAAGGATGGAGAAAAGAAGAAGGAAGGAAGAGAGGGAGGGGAAGAAGAAGAGGGAAGAGGAAAGGAAGAGGAGGGAAGTAGAGAAGGAGGAAGAGAATACATGAAAGGAAAGATGTGAGGTAAGAAGGAATGGAAGGGATGGAGGAAAAGGGAGGGAAGAGGGAGGAAGACAGGAAAGAAGAGGAGGAAGAGGAGAAAGAAAAAGAAAGGAGGGAAAAAGAAAAGGAGGAAGAGAATGGATGAAAAGAAAGTTGTGAGGTAAGAAAGAATGGAAGAAGGAAAGGAAGAAAAGAAGGAGGGAAGAGGGAGAAAGGGAGGAAAGAAGAGGAAGAGGAGGAGGAGGAGAAAGAAAAAGAAAGAAGGGAGGAAAGAATGAAGAGGAGAATGGATGAAAGGAAAGATGATAGGTAAGAAGAAATGGAAGAAGGGATGGAGGAAGAGAAGGAAGGGAGGAAGGATCGGAGGGAAGAGGAGGGGGGAAGGAGGGAGGAAAGCGGAGGAAAGGAGGGAAGGAGAGAAGGCAATAGAGAGGTATCAAGGTGGAAATCATTGACGAAGAGAGAAAATTAATGAGAGAGAGAGAAAACGTGTCCTCTCTCTCTCTCTCTCTCTGCCAATACAAACTCTAACAAATCTATTACACCTTTTGTTTACCTTATCCTGTCCTCCTCCTCCTCCTCCTCCTCCTCCTCCTCCTCTTCCTCCTCCTTTTATTTTCACTTTTCTCTTGTTTTCTCTTTCTCTGTCTTTCTTCATTTTCTATTGTGAGAGAGAGAGAGAGAGAGAGAGAGAGAGAGAGAGAGAGAGAGAGAGAGAGAGAGAGAGAGAGAGAGAGAGAGAGAGAGAGAGAGAGAGAGAGAGAGAGAGAGAGAGAGAGAGAGAGAGAGAGAGAGAGAGAGAGAGAGAGAGAGAATGTTTATCGATGGTTACCAGACTGAGTGTGGAGGAGGAGGAGGAGGACGAGGAGGAAGAGAAGGAGGAGGAGGAGGAAGAGGAGGAGGAAGAGGAGACGGATAAGTTTTCTGCCATTCTCTCTCTCTCTCTCTCTCTCTCTCTCTCAATATTTCCTCTCCCCTCCCTTCCCTTCCTTCCCTCCCTTCTCTTAATCCTCTTTCCTCTTTCCTCTTATCTCTTCTTCTCCTCCTTTGTTATCTTCCCTTTTCCTTAATTAATCTTCTTTGTGTTTCTAATTATCGGTAATCCCACTAGTCCCTCTCTTTACATTTCCTTTCTCTTCCATTTTCGTTTTTCTTTATTCTTGTTTTCCTTATTTCTACTTTTTCCTTATTTCCCTTTTTCTTTGTTTTCGTATTTCTGATTTGTTTCTTCTTATGTTCTTTTCTTTTCATTCTCATTTCCTATCTTCTTTCTTTCCTCTCACATTCTATTTCCTCCTTACTTTTCCTTTCCTTCCTTTCTCTTCCCACTTCTGTCCTTTTTATTCCTCTCCTCACTTCTTTCTCTTCTTTCCTTTCTCTTCCTCTTCCATATTCACTTTAATTTTCCTTTCATTCCCTCCTTCTTTCCTTCTTTTTCCTTTTCCCTATCCACCTTACTTTTCCTTTCATCTCTATCCTCTCCCTTTTCCCTTTCCTTTCCCATTCCCTTCCTTTCCCTTCCCTCTCCCCTCCCCATTCCCATGAAATATTTAGTCCTTTAAAAGTAAATTCAAGGCAAGGATATAGTTTGGTTTTAAGTGCAAACAAACATACAGACAAACAAAAGAGATGGAGTGCAAACAGAAGCATAGGAATATGTGTGTGTGTGTGTGTGTGTGTGTGTGTGTGTGTGTGTGTGTGTGTGTGTGTGTGTGTTTCTCTCTCTCTCTCTCTCTCTCTCTCTCTCTCTCTCTCACCACCATCATCATCATCCTCCTCCTCCTCCTCCTCCTCCTCCTCCTCCCCACATCACCCCCTACCACTTTTTCCATTACATTCCTTCTCTCTTGCTCCACACTCCTCCACTTCCTCCCCCCCCTTTTCCTCCCCCCATAATAAAAGAGAGAGAGAGACGGAGAGAAAAAAAAGCTAACTCACAGAATGAACAAGGGAGTGCAAAATGTACTCCCCACGAAGGATTATGAGGAGGAGGAGGAGGAGGAGGAGGAGGAGGAGGAGGAGGAGATTGACGTTAGAGGTGTATAGTTGAGAGTAGTGTCTTGATGGTAGGGGGTGAGCTGGGGTGTATGGAGCGGGTGGGGGGGGGTGAGGGGTGAAGGGTATAGCTGGGGGAGAAGGGATGGGGAGAGGAGAAGGGTGGAGGGGTGAGGATGGGAGATGGAGGAGTGGCAGTGAGAGGAAGGTGAAGGGGAAGAAGGGAGAGGAAAGGATGGGAAGGGGTGGAAGGGAGATGATGAAGGGGAGAAGAAGCGAAGATGGAGGGAGGTGGAGGAGGAGGAGGAAGGTGGAGGATGAGGAAAGGGGGTGGGAGGAGGAGGAGGAGGAAGGTGGAGGATGTGGAAGGGGGGTGGAAGGAGGAGGAGGAGGAAGGTGGAGGATGTGGAAGGGGGTGGAAGGAGGAGGAGGAAGGCGGAGGATGTTGAAGAAATTGGAATAAATAAATAAAAAATACAAAATTTGAAGAACAAAACTTAAATATATTTGTTTCAATTTGATTTGCGTCTCTCTCTCTCTCTCTCTCTCTCTCTTACACACACACACACACACACACACTCACAAATGTTTGCACAGAGTTACACGCGTCCAGAAAACTTTGTATCTTTCTCTCTCTCTATTTCTTTTTTCTTTTTTTTTCTTTTTCTCTCTTTGTCTGTCGTTATTCTTCCATTTGTTTTCCTTTTTCTTTTTTTGCTTTTGCACAGGTTTGATTTTTCTCTCGATGTATTTTTCGTTTCGCTTCGTTTTTTTTTCTTTTTTTCTTCGTTCATTTTTGTGTAGTTTTTTTTATATATTTTCATCACTTGTTTTTTTTCCTATTTTTCTTTCATTCGTTTATTATTTTCTCTTTCTTCTTTTTTGCTCCTATTTAAATCCTATTGTCAATGTCTTCTTTTTAATTCCTTGGTAGTATTATTTTATTTTATTTTCTCTTCTTTTCTCTCTTTCTTTCGTTTTTATCTCTTCCTCTTTCTCTTCCTTATCTCCCTCGCTCCCTAATCCCTTACTCACATTTTTCTCCTTCTTATCGCTTTCTCTCTCTCTCTCTCTTATTCCTTATTTCTGTGTTTTTTTAACTTTTTTTTATTATGTTAGGTAAAGAGAGAGAAATGAGATGATTGAGAGAGTGAGTTAGAAGTTCTCTCTCTCTCTCTCTCTCTCTCTCGCTTACCTTACTTCCTGCCCTAAAAGGATCTTCACGCAAATGTTCCTTTTTCCATCTTTCACCTTCGCCCACTTCCTCTCCCTTACCTTTCCCTTACCTTGCTTGACGTGAGGCTTATACGGAGGAGGAGGAGGAGAAGGAAGAGGAGGAAGGGGAGAAAGAGGGAGGGGGAAGAAGGCGAAGAAGTGACGTTTTTGTAAATGTTTGTGTGAGGGGAAGAGGAAGAAGCCGACAATGTGTTTACCTGTGTAGTCTTACCTGGGCACTTAATCATAGGTGTGTGAAGGCCGTCCCGACACCCCCGCACACCTGGAGACACTCGCAGGTGAGAAACGAGGAAGCCCAGGTAGAAATGACTCACCTGGGAGGGAATATGAGGGAGAAAATGAAGGTAAGTCAGGGAGAGAAGGGGGAGGAGGAGGAGGGAGAGAAGGAGGAGGAGGAGAGATAGATGTCAGTTTGGAGACGGAAAAGTAAGAGTGAATGAGAGAGTTACGAGAGGGAGGGAGGAAAGATAAGGGAGAGAGAGAGGGAGAAGGGAGAGGAAGGGACAGGAGGAGGGGAGATTAACATACAAACAGAAAAGTAAGGGCGAATGAGAGAATTACGAGGGAGGGAGGGAAGGGAGGTAAGGAAAGGGAGGGAAGGGAGGAAGGGAGCTTAGCGTACAGATTTGGATAAGGGAGGAAAGAGGCTGTGTAATGAATTTATGAGAAAAGGCAAAGGAAATTATGGAAGGGAGGGAGGGAGAGGAAGGGAGAGAGACAGGGAGGGAGAGTTAGTTTAGTGGAGACAGTCAGGAGAGAGGGAGAGAAAAATTGAGGAAGATACGGGTCTGGGAGGAGAAAGAGGATGATGGAGAGAAGAAGGGGAGGAGGAGGAGGAAGAGAGGGAAGGAGAGGGGAGAGAAATATTGGTGAGGGAGGAGACAGGAGTGCATTAATGAGAGGTAAATTATATCTTATTAGGGGAGGTTCAGGTGAGAGGAGGAGGAAGAGGAGGAGGAGGGGGAGGAGGAGGGGGAGGAGGAGGAGGGAGGAAGGAAGGAAAGGAAAACAATGACAAAATAAGAGCTGGATTTATTTCCTTTAATTTTGTAACTATTATTATTTTCTATACATACATACTTACATACATACACACGTACATACACACATACATACATGTTTTCCTTGTATCAAATATGTATACCTTTATCTCTCTTTCCCTTTCTCTTATCTCTTCTTCTCCTTTATCATTTCTTCCCCATTCCCTTTTTCCTCTTTCTTGTTTTTTTTTTTAATTTCCCTATTTTCTTTATCTTATTCTCTTGTTTTCTTATTTTCTTTCCTCCTTTTTTGTCAACTTCCCTTTACTCTCTCTCTCTCTCTCTCTCTCTCTCGAATACCGGGAAACCACCACCACCACCATCACCACCTTCCCCTCTCCCCCCCCTCCTCCCTCCCCACACCTCCCCTTCTTCATGATTCAACAGCCATAGGAGGATCAGAACCTCTTGGGACCGCACCTCACACTTACCTTTGCCCCCCCTCACCCCCCCGTACCCCCCAGTCACCCCCCCCCCGGCCCCCCCAGTGCCCCCCTTTAAACTCCCAAGAGTCACCCAGAGGAACTTAGCATAATTAGCAATCCCACGCCCCCCCCCTCCCCCCTTTCTCCCCCCTCCCCTCTCTCAAGTCACCCATCACCCAATTAGTAAAATAACGCAGTCCCCCCCTCCTCTTTTATCTCCCTCCTCCTCCTCCTCCTCCTCCTCTTCCCTTCCTCTTCTCCTCTTCGCAAAATAAAACAAAGACCCAAGGTGTGAAATGTGAACGTAATCTTGCACGCGAAAGTGGGAGAGAGGGAGGGAAGGAGAAAAGAATGGAAGGGAGGGAGAAGAATGGAAAAGGGCGGTGAGTGGGAGGGAGGGAGGGAAGGAGGCAATAAGTTTACTGGGATTTCACTGTTTATATTCGAGAGAGTGAGTGCCTCCTCCTCCTCCTCCTTCTCCTCCTCTTCCAATCTCCTTTTCCCTCCTCCTCCTTCTCCTCCTTCTTCTTTTTCTATTTCCTTCTTTTTCCTCTTCTTCTATTCTTCCTCCTCCTTCTGTTCTTTCTGTTTCTTTTTTTTCCTCTATTCCTCCTCCTCTTCCATTTCTTCTTTCTTCTCCTCCTCCTCCTCCTCTTTCTCCTTTTTCTCTTCCTTTCTTTTCTTCTTCTATTCCTCCTCCTTCTCTTCTTGCCCTTCCATCTTCTTTTTTTCTCCTTTTTCTCTTCTTTTTCTTCCTCTATACCTCCTCCTCCTCTTTCTCCTTTTTCTCTTCCTTTCTTTTCTTCTTCTATTCCTCCTCCTTCTTTTCTTGTCCCTCCATCTTTTTGTTTTTTCTCCTTTTTCACTTCTTTTTCTTCCTCCTCCTCCTCCTCCTCCTCGTCCATTCTCCTTTTCCCTCCTCGCTGCTCCTCTTCAGCGACCTCAGGGGGGGCGCAGAGGCCCTCCCCAAGGCGCGGCGCCCCCGGGCTCCTCACACCTTGTTCAGGGACCATTTGGCGTAATTAGCGAGGAGGTGAGACAGGTGGGGGGAGAGGGGAGGGGGGAAGGAGGGGGCAGGGTAGGGGAGTGAAGGGAGGAAGGGTAAGGGGGTTGAAGGAGAAGATAATAATAGAAGTGAGAGGGGAGAAAGGAAGGGGGAGTAGGGGAAAGGGGGAGGAGGAGGGAGGAGGGGGTGAAGAAGGTAATATTAGGAGGTATGGATGGGAGGAGGAGGAGGAAGAGGAGGAGGTGGAATTGGCAAAAGGTAAGATAGGTATGGGGAGGAAAAAGGGTTAGGGAGGGGAGGGATGGGGAGGAAAAGGGGGTTGGGAAGAGGTGGACGGTAAAGGGAGGAAAGGGGAGGGGTGGAGGAATAACATCAAGGGGAGGAAAAGAAGCAATGAGTGGAAGAAATGAAGGAGGTAATATAAGGAAGACAAGAAGTGGGGAGAGGGGGAGGAAAGGGAGGGGAGAAGGGAGAGGTGTTGGAGGGTACAAGAGGAGGAGGAAGAGGAAGGTGTCACAGAGGGCCACAGGGGACATGGACACAGGGGCAAGGGGGGAGGGGAGATGGGGAGGAAGGGGAGGGGAGAGGGAGGGAAGGTAAGGCACAGAGAGACGGTGAGAGAATGAAGAAGAATATAAAAGAAATAAGACGAAGAAGAAGAAGCGAATGAAGGAAAAAGACGCAAAAGAAAAATAAGATAAATGATAATACGAATACGAATAAGGATAAGAAAAGGGAAAAATAATGAGAAAAAAAAGATAAAGAAGGAAAAAAAGATAAAATATAGAAAAAGGTGAAACTAGGCGAAAATTATAAGGAATCTGAAATATGAAAAAGTAAAAGAATAAGAAAAGGGAAAAATAATAATAAGAAAAAAATAATAGAGTAAAAAAAAGAAAAAAAATAGACAAAAAAGTGAAACGAGGCGAAAATCTTAACAAGAAAACTGAATTATGCAAAAGTAAGAGAAACAAATAAATAAACAAACAAACAAAAAATGACAAGCAAAAACTCTCCATTAATTAAAAAAAAGAAACATGAAAGAATGAATAGTGTGTGTGTGTGTGTGTGTGTGTGTGTGTGTGTGTGTGTGTGTGTGTGTGTGTGTGTGTGTGTGTGTGTGTGTGTGTGTGTGTGTGTGTGCAGGTGAATTATTATTAGCAAGACAGGTAGTTAAAAGATCGAGGTAGCGAACAAACACCTGACGGACACACCTGGCGGGGCGGGACGGACGGCTAATTAGTGACGCCCAGGTGAATGAAGGTGAAAGTGAAAACAGTGATGATGATAATGATAGAAAAGACAATGATGAATGAAAAAAAATGGAGATAATGATAAAGAAAGATAAAGAAGGTAATTATCAAGAGGACAATGATGAATGAAGAATGTAAGAGAGGAAACAACAGGGAAAGAAAAGAAGGAAGATAGAAAGAAAGGAAAAAAATAAATGCAGAGAAAGGGAAAAAAATGAAAAACAGAAAAAAATGAAAAAAATAAGGAAAAATGAAGAAATAAAATACAAAATAAAAATAAAATGGAGATAAATAATTTGAAAGCCTCTGATAAGTAGATAGAAATTGATGAATAGAAATAGAGAAAATTAATAAGGAGGGAAAATTGGATGATAATTATGGAGAATACAGAATCTCTCTCTCTCTCTCTCTCTCCTATGTTTGTTTGTTTCAGATGAGTTTTAGTTGATTATTTTTTCTTTTTAATTCTTTTCGATCTTTTCTTGATTAACTTTTTTCCTCTTCATTGTTTTCTTTCTTTAATATTTATTCTTTTTTTCTTTAAGGGATTTTGCTTCTTAATTCTTCCTTTATCATTGTCTTCTCTCTCTCTCTCTCTCTCTCTCTCTCTCTCTCTCTCTCTCTCTCTCTCTCCTATGCCCTCTCGTCTTTTGTCATCCCTTTCCCCTCCCTCACAACCATCCCTCCTCCCTCCTTTCCTCCCTCCTCCTCCTCCCTTCTCCTCCTGCCTCCTCCAATCCCAACTCCTTAAATGCATTACGAAGTTTCTGATTGGCTGATTTTTTTTTTCAGCGGGAAAGTTGCCGAAAGTTGCCAGCCAAACCTTTTTTTCTTTTGTGTTTCTGGACGCACACAGATATGAATATGTATGTGCGAATGTGTGTACGTATGGAGAGATTTGTATGTATGTATGTATGTATGTATGTATGTATGTATGTATGCATGTGTGTATGTATGTGTATCTAAGTATGGAGAGATATGTAAGTAATATATGTGTGTGTGCGTGTGTTTGTGTATGTGTGTATGGATGGAATGATGTGTGTGTGTGTGTGTGTGTGTGTGTGTGTGTGTTAATGTATTAGTAAGCCGGAACGAGAGAGAGAGAGAGAGAGAGAGAGAGAGAGAGAGAGAGAGAGAGAGAGAGAGAGAGAGAGAGAGAGAGAGAGAGAGAGAGAGAGAGAGAGAGAGAGAGAGAGAGAGAGAGAGAGAGAGAGAGAGAGAGAGAGAAAAAGGGGGGGGGGCGGCGACCCTTGCTATGCGTGGAGAAGAGAATGATTTAGGGGCAATTAACAAGTTGAAATTTGATTAAGAGAGAGAGAGAGAGAGAGAGAGAGAGAGAGAGAGAGAGAGAGAGAGAGAGAGAGAGAGAGAGAGAGAGAGTTGAAACTATTGTAGTGGAAGTGCCGAAATTGAAGGAGGAGGAGGAGGAGGAGGAGGAATATGAGAATAAGTATCAAGGTCAAAACTAGAGAGAAAAAAATAAATAAAGCAAAAAATAAAAGGACAAAATGATCAAGAAAATTCGAATGATAAAAAAAGAAGAAAATGAAGAGAAAAATCATATAAAAACAAAACAATAATGAGACAAAAACAATAAAAATGAACAGGACAAAAAGAATATAAAAGAAAACAAACAAACAAACGACAACACTGATTGGAGAAAAATAAGTGACGAGGGAGAGAGAGAGAAAGAGAAAAAAAAAGAGAATGAGATGAGAAAGGGGGAGAGTTAATGAAGAGAGAGAGAGAGAGAGAGAGAGAGAGAGAGAGAGAGAGAGAGAGAGAGAGAGAGAGAGAGAGAGAGAGAGAGAGAGAGAGAGAGAGAGAGAGAGAGAGAGAGAGAATAAAAACAAACAGACAGACAGACAAACACTTTCAAAGCACACAAAAGAAGAACAAAAACAAACAAAACAAAAACAAGACAAACTTACCTGCCCAAAAACAACAAAGGTGAATGAAAATGGAACACCTGTCTCCCTCCCCCCCAACCCCCCCTCCCCCTCACCTGTCCCTCCCTCCCCCCCTCCCTTACCTGTCTCTCACCTTTCTCACTTACCAGATTTTAGAGTAATGAAAGGTATATGACGCGTGAGAGAGAGAGAGAGAGAGAGAGAGAGAGAGAGAGAGAGAGAGAGAGAGAGAGAGAGAGAGAGAGAGAGAGAGAGAGAGAGAGAGAGAGAGAACACGAAGAAAAACAATATACAAGATTAAAAAAGAAGCAAATGAAAGAAAAAGAAGAAAAAATATTAATAGTACGAATAGGAATGAAAATAGAAAGAAAAAAAGAAAAAATAGTGAAATAAAAGAGAAAGAGAAGAGAGAGAGAGAGAGAGAGAGAGAGAGAGAGAGAGAGAGAGAGAGAGAGAGAGAGAGAGAGAGAGAGAGAGAGAGAGAGAGAGAGAGAGAGAATGTCCTCCAATATATATAAAAAGAAAGACACACGGAAAACTTGATAAAAATAGGAAAGGGAAAGTTGCTGCATAAAGTTTGGGTCTCGAAAATTTGTCTCCAGAATATTGTTTTGTGCCCTCCGTGGACTCTTTTTTTTTTTTTTTTTTTTTTTTTTTTTTTTTTTTTGCCTCCTTGAATAAAGAAACAAAAGAACGAAGATATATTTTTGCACGATAAGAATGATGATGTAATGTGCTTGGTTGATGCGATTATTATGAGGTGAGAATAGAACAGATGAAATGCGAAAGAAACATAACATTCAAAACTACATGAACAAAATGATTTCCGTGGACTCTTTTTTTTTTTTTTTTTTTTTGCCTCCTTGAAGAAAGAAACAAAAGAACGAAGATATATTTTTGCACGATAAGAATGACGATGTAATGTGCTTGGTTGATGCGATTATTATTAGGTGAGAATAGAACAGCTGAAATACGAAAGAAACATAACACTCAAAACTACATGAGCAAAATGATTTCCGTGGACTTTTTTTTTTTTTTTGCCTCCTTGAAGAAAGAAACAAAAGAACGAAGATATATTTTTGCACGATAAGAATGATGATGTAATGTGATTGGTTGATGCGATTATAATTATCTGAAGGAGAATAAACAAAACAAATGAACAGCAGCGAGAATATGATAAAAAGGAAAAAATAAGGAAAGGAGAGGCAAAAGAGAACAGATAAAAAGAGAGAAATAGCATGAAACGGAAATATGAAGGAAAAGAAAAAGATGAGAGTTAAGAAAATGATAGAAAAAATGTGAAAATAGAGATAATGATAACTTATGACAACTGAATTAAGGAACTTCAAACAAACAAACAAACAAAACAAAAAAAAAATGCAAAAAGTTGAGAATTTTTTTTAAATGGCGACTAACATCTATTAAACACACACACACACACACACACACACACACACACACACACACACACATACGTATTTCCCCTCCTCCATATCTCCTCTTTCCCCCTCCCCATAGATATACCCCCAATACCCCATTGAACCACGTTAAACCTTCCCCCTTCAGATTTAACCCTTTTCCTCCCCCAAAACCTCCCCCCCAAAACATTACTAACCCCTTCACCCCTTACTCTCCTCCCCTTTCCCAATCCCCTTTCATACGCTAACCTTTCCCCATTTATCCCCTTCCCTGCCCCAAGCCCTTAAAAAACACACCTATCTATCCCTTAACCCTTTCTCCTACCCTTTCCTTCTCCTACTCGCTCCCCTTCCCCTCTCCCTTCCTACTCCCTCCCTTTCACACTTGTCGCCGTTGCCTTACCCTTAATTTGCATAGCGTCCCTTTAAGCCAACAGGTAATCGACTTGATGGAGGTAGAGAAGATTTACTCCCCATTAGTCTGCCCTTAACGCTTATGAAGGGCTGCACAACGCCATCTGTCGGGACCTGAGGTTACTAGTGCTTGTTATCGATGTTATTTTGTTTTTTAGTTGCTAATGGGGTAAGTGTGACGAAGATGAGCACCGAGGTCACGCGTATCTATTTATCTATCTATCTTCTGTTTACTTGTCTGTTGGTCTTTCTGTCAGTCTTTTTAGCTATTTATTTCTATGTTTATTTATGTTTGTTTGTTTGTTTCTTATTCTTCATTCGTTTTGTATCTCTCTCTCTCTCTCTCTCTCTCACCTGTTCACACCTTCCTGATGAGGCTTTACCTGTCGACGTGGCCAGGTAACTCCTCCTCCTCCTCCTCCTCCTCCTCCTCCTCCCAATGAAGCAATAGAGGTGTAGGTGGTGATAGTGGTTTTGGAGGTGGTGGTGATGGAAGAGGAGGAGGAGGAGGAGGAGGAGGAGGAGGAGGAGGAGGAGGAGGAGGAGGAGGAAGGAGGATGGAGGTAGGACGGAGGAGGAGGAGAGAGAGAGAGAGAGAGAGAGAGAGAGAGAGAGAGAGAGAGAGAGAGAGAGAGAGAGAGAGAGAGAGAGAGAGAGAGAGAGAGAGAGAGAGAGAGAGAGAGAGAGAGAGAGAGAGAGAGAGAGAGAGACAAGACAGACATAGACAGACTCGTGGCAATTACCTCTTCGGAATAACCTGAAGGAGGAGGAGGAGGAGGAGGAGGAGGAAGAGGAGGAGGAAGAGGAGGAGGAGGAGGAGGAGGAGGAGGAGGAGGAGGAGGAGGCGCGTAAATTAATTTCCATTCAGGGCAATTTTCATTTCTTATCTCCCTCTTCCATATCCTCTTCCTCCTCCCTTCCTTCCTTCCTCCTCTCATTACACATTTATCGTTTTTTCTCCCTCCTCCTCCTCCTCCTCCTCCTCCTCCTCCTCCTCCTCTTCCTCCTCCGCCTCCTCCTCCTCCTCCTCCTCCTCCTCCTTTCTTCCTTTCTATTTAAGCTTCTTGGAAACATTGCATATTCTCTTTTTCCTTCCTTCTCATCTCTTTGCGTCCTCCTTCATCATCTCCTCCTCCTCCTCCTCTTCCTCCTCCTTCCACAACTTAACAGGAGTCATTGGTGAGCTGAAGCGTAATTGAGTCTTCAGGAGGAGGAGGAGGAGGAGGAGGAGGAGGGGAAACGCGAGAATCCAACCAGAAAATCACAGAGATGCAATATTCAAGCTCATCTCCCTCCTCCTCCTCCTCCTCCTCGTCCTTCTCCTCCTCCTCCTCCTTCTCCTCCTCCACTTCCACCTCAAGAAGACGCTAAACGTTCGAATGACGTCACTTTCCATAAAAAAAGTTCTAATGAAAACCTGAAGATCTTAAACGTTGATGGAGGAGGAGGAGGAGGAGGTATGGAATAGGGTAGGGTGAGTGAAGAGAGAATCCTAAACAAGCCACACACAAACACACACATAGGCACACACACACACACACACACACACACACACACACACACATAAACAAACAATTTACACTTCGCTTTAAACAGAAATTAGGGAAGAAGGGGGGCGTGGCATGTGTGTGTGTGTGTGTGTGTGTGTGTGTGTGTGTGTGTGTGTGTTTAAATCTATCATAACCCTATCAATTTACTACTACTACTACTACTACTACTACTACTACTACTACTACTACTACTACTACTACTACTACTACTACTATTACTACTACTACTACTACTACTACTACTACTACTACTACTAACTTATCCACATCCATCATCCTTTCCATAGTTAAAACATTCCTCTTTAATCCCTTTCTTTATCCTTCTCTTCCATTCCCTTTATCCTCGCATATGTTTCCCTTTCCTCCCTATCATCCTCTCTCCCTCTCTCCCTCCCTCTCTCCCTCTCTCTCTCTCTCTCTCTCTCTCTCTCAGCGGGGTGTGAGAGAGAAAGATTAATGACTTCTTCCTGTGGTTGTACATAAACATTCTCTCTCTCTCTCTCTCTCTCTCTCCAAAACCTCCAGCGTTAAAACAAAAATCCCTACGCGTAAGAGGGATTAGGAGGGGAGGGGGGAGGAAAGAAAGGGGGGAGGAGGGAGGAAAGGAGGGGAGGGAGGGAAGGAAAGAGGGAGGGAGAGGATGGAAGAGTGGTAGGAGACTTTGAAAGGACATGGAGGGAAGGAGGAAGGGAAGGAAGGAGGGAGGGAAGGAAGGAGAGAGGGAAGGAAGGGAGGAAGAAAAAAAAAGAGATGGAGATTCAAAAAGAGGAAGAAAAGGAAAAGAAAAAGAAAAAAAGAAGGAAAAAACGGCAAAAAGGAAAAATAGATAGATAAATAGATAGATACAGATAAAAATAGATAGATGGATAGATAGTGATAGAGAGAATTAGAGAGAGAGGAAAAAGAGACGGATTATAGTTGAAGAAACGAAAAAAAAACCAATAGAAGCAAAAAATGTAGTAGGGGAACGATTCTTAAAAGTAGAAAGAGAAATATGAAAGAACGAAAGAGAGAAAGAAAGAAACGAGACAAAGTGTGATAAAGAAAAATCTGTTGGTATATATATCTGTGTTGAGAAAGAGAGAGAGAGAGAGAGAGAGAGAGAGAGAGAGAGAGAGAGAGAGAGAGAGAGAGAGAGAGAGAGAGAGAGAGAGAGAGAGAGAGAGAGAGAGAGAGAGAGAGAGAGAGAGAGAGAGAGAGAGAGAGAGAGAGAGAGAGAGAGAGAGAGAGAGAGAGAGAGAGAGAGAGAGAGAGAGAGAGAGAGAGAGAGAGAGAGAAAGTTGAGTCATTAATCTTGGGCATAGGTACACACGATCCCGGGGAAGAGATAAAGTACACACACAGACACACACACACACACACACACACACACACACACACACACACACACACACACATTAACTGATTACTCCTAAGCTTCCCATCAATTATTATTATTATTATTATTATTATTATTATTATTATTATTATTATTATTATTATTATTATTATTATTATTATTATTATTATTATTATTATCATTATTATTATTATTGTTGTTGTTGTTGTTGTTGTTGTTGTTGTTATTTTCTTGTTTTCGTGAGAGAGAGAGAGAGAGAGAGAGAGAGAGAGAGAGAGAGAGAGAGAGAGATTCTAACCACCTCAAATGAAAGCAAGATGAAAGACGATGAGAAATGAGGAAGATGTGGAGGAGGAGGAGGAGGAGGAAGAGGAGGAGGAGGAGATTGAAGGAGGGGGGCGAGGAGGAGGAAAAGATTGAAGGAGAAAGATAGAGGCATCGAAGGAACAGACGAAGGAGGGAGGGTAGAATGGAGGGAGTAAGTAAGAGGGGAGGAGAAGGAGGAAGAGGAAGAAAGGAGAATAAAGAGAGAGGACAAAGGAAGGAGATACTGAAACAAGAGCCGACAATTGCTTTTCTTGGTATTCTTGAAACACACGAACACACAAAAGAAAGATAAAAAGAAGAGGAAAACAAAGAGGAAAAAAGTGCAATGAGAGAAAAAGTAACGTGAAAATGAAAATGATTGAAAGTGACAGAAAGTGATTATAGAAGAAGGATAAAAAGGAAGAGAAAAACAGGAAAAAAAAGTGCAATGAGAGAAAAAGTAACGTGAAAGTGAAAATGATTGAAAGTGACAGAAAGTGATTATAGAAGAAAGATGAAAAGGAGAGGAAAGCAAAGAGGAAAAGTACAATGGAGAGAAAATATAATGTGAAAATGAAAATGATTGAAAGTGAGAGAAAGTGATTATAGAAGAAAGAAGAAAAGGAGAGGAAAGCAAAGAGGAAGAAAAGTACAATGGAGAGAAAAAATAATGTGAAAATGAAAATGATTGAAAGTGACAGAAAGTGATTATAGAAGAAAGATGAAAAGGAGAGGAAAGCAAAGAGGAAGAAAAGTACAATGGAGAGAAAATATAATGTGAAAGTGAAAAGGATTGAAAGTGACAGAAAGTGATTATAGAAGAAAGAAGAAAAGGAGAGGAAAACAAAGAGAAAAAAAGTGCAGTGGAGAGAAAAAATAATGTGAAAATGAAAATGATTGAAAATGATAGAGAAAGTGAGTAGAAGAAAGTGAAAAGGAGAAAAAACACGAAATCGACAATGAAAAAAAAGTGGAAAGGGAGAGAAAAATATATGAAAATGAAAGAGAATGACAAGAGGAAATAATGAAAGCGAAAATGACAAAAAAATGAATAAAGAAAATATGGAAATCAAACCTGAAAACATTGAAAAGAAGGAAAACAATGAAAACAAAAATAAAAGTAATGTGAACAAATACGAAACAAATGTGAAAATAAACAAGAAAAGAAGAAAAACGCGAAAAAGATAAAAATAAAAACACGAAAACAATGAAAACCAGAAAAAGAAGAAAAAAACGAAAATTAGACAAAAATGAAAAGGAGAAAAAAGAAAAACAAAAAAAACTAACAATACTTTCATTACTTCTTTTTTATTTTATTTTTGTATTTCCCATCTGCACTCCTATTCTTCCTCCTCCTCCTCCTCCTCCTCCTCCTCCTCCTCCACAAAACCACATAAGCACTGGAGGAATATTGCAGATGGAGCTTTTTATACCCCGTTGAAGTGGATGAGGAAGAGTGGAGGAGGAGGAGGAAGAGGAGGAGAAGGAAGAGTAGGAGGAGATAAAGTATAAAAGAGAAGAAACAGAATAATAAGGAGGTGAAGGAAGAATGGAAGAGGAAGCAAGGCGAAAGAGAGGGGAAGAGGAAGACAGAAAGAAGAGACTAAGGGAAGAGAAGAATAGTGGAGAAGAGAATAAGGAAGAATAAGGTGAAGAAAACAGGAAGAGGAAGGAAGGCGAAAGAAGGGAAGAGGAAGAGATGATAAATGTGTGTGTGTGTGTGGGGGGGGGGGGAGAGGTGAGGAAGAACAGGGGAAGCAGAAGAAGGAAGGAGAAAGAAAAAGGGAAGATGAGAGGAGGGAAGAGAGAGGAGTATGACAAAAATGGGAAGAGAGAAGAGGTGCAATAAAGAAAGGAAATGGAAAAGAAGATGAAAGAATAATAGGAGGAATAGAAGTCAGGTGGATGTTAAAGGAAGAAGAGTAACAGGAATAAAAGAAAGAAAGATGGAAATAAGGAAAGGAAGGAGATAAATGATAAAGAGAAAGAGAGAGAAGAAAAAGTGAAAGGAGAAGAGAGAGAGAAGATTGAATAGGTGTGTGAGAAAATAAGGCTGGAGGAGGAGGAGGAGGAAGGGAGATAAAGGGAGATAAAGGGAGGGAGGAAAGATGTATGCTGGTATGATCCTTGAGGCTTTGAAGGGAGAGTGTTATGATGGAGAGAAGGAGGAGGAGGAAGAGGAAGAGGAGGAGGAGGAGGAGGGGTATGGGCTTAGAGGGAAGAAGAGAGATATCGAGTCGATTTTAAAGTGACTGGAAGATGGAGGAGGAGGAGGAGGAGGAGGAGGGAGGAGGAGGAGGAGGAGGAGGAAAGGAGGGAAAATGAGAAATGGAGGTTTTGAATGAAGAAAAAAAAAGAGAACAGTTAGAGGAGGAGGAGGAGGAGGAGGAGGAGGAGGAGGAGGAGGAGAAAGGGTTATAGGATATGTGTATGTACTTCCTCCTCCTCCTCCTCCTCCTCCACACCATAACAGAAGAAGTCTCCTTTGATGTCTTTCATGCTGCCCGGGCGGAGGAGGAGGAGGAGGAGGAGGGGGAAGGAGGAAAGAAAATTGATACAGAGACGAAATAGAGGAAGGGAAGGGAGGGAGGGAGGGAGGGAGGGAAGGAAGGTGAAGAGAGGAAAGGTAGAGAAGGAGGAAGAGAGGAGGAAGAAAGGAAGAAGAGGAGGAGATAATGAAGGGG
>NC_066524.1:14196660-14199160 GCF_024679095.1 Eriocheir sinensis
AAAGGGAAAGGAAGGGAAGGAAGGGGAGGTAGAATTGAAGGAGTAAAAGGAATGAAAGAAAGAACGAAAGGGCAAGAGAGGAGAAACAGAAGAAGTAAAGGGGGAGGAAAAGGAGAGAATATGGAAAAGAGAGGAAAAGGAAGAAGGGGGAGAGGTGTAGAAAGGAAAATGATACGGGAGGAAAGGGATGGAGAGAAAGAAAAAAAAACCGGAAGGGTAGGGAAAGGACGAGGAGGAAAAGGAAAAAAATATGGAAAAGTAGGGAGGAAAAGAAGAAGGGGGAGAAGTGAAAGGAGAAAACGATAGGGGAGGAAAGGAATGGAAAGTAAGAAAAACGGAAGGGTAGGGAAAGGGATGAGGGGGAAAAGGAAAGAATATGGAAAAGAAGGGAGGAAAAGGAAGAAGGGGGAGAGGTGTAGAGAGGAAAACGAGATAGGAGGAAAGGGATGGAGAGGAAGAAAAACGGAAGGGTAGGGAAAGGGAGGAGGAAAATAAGAGGAGAAAGGAAGACGATGAAGGAAACGGAGAGAAGTGAAATGATTCGTCGTCGTAACAGGGGAAAGAAAAATAATTAATAGAAGAACAACAAAAAAAAAAAGGAAACGAAGAAGGGATTGAAGTTTGTAAGGGATGAATGATTGTATTAGTGTTTATTGATTAAGGAAGAAGCGTCTCTCTCTCTCTCTCTCTCTTTAGCACCAGTTTTTGTTTTGTTTTCACCACTCTCTCTCTCTCTCTCTCATCCCTTTCTCTCCCTCACTCCTTCTCACATCTCTCATCATACCCTCTCTCTTCCATTACCCTTTCCCTCCATACATTTCCCCTCTAGTCCAATCAACCTAGTACCTTCCCCTTTCTCAATCCCTTTCCTCCCCCCTCTCTCCCTCTCTCTCTCTCTCTCTCTCTCTCTCTCCCCTCATCTGGTCTCCATGGCAACCGCGTCTCCCCTTATAATCCCGTGTGTCAATATTCGAAACGTCATCGACAGGTCATTTTCAAGTTGGCCGCCATATAAATACATTGAGAGAGAGAGAGAGAGAGAGAGAGAGAGAGAGAGAGAGAGAGAGAGAGAGAGAGAGAGAGAGAGAGAGAGAGTTGGAATTGTACATATTTAAGTTTGGTTAGGTGTGATTTGGTCTCTCTCTCTCTCTCTGTTTAGGCTTACTTGATTCTTTTGATTGATTTTTTCTTCCTCTTTTGATTTTTTCTTTTTATCTTCCTCCTCCTCCTCCTCCTCCTCCTCCTCCTCCTCCTCCTCCTCCTCCTCCTGCTCCTCCTCTTCATCATCCTGAGTCCAATTTTTGTTTACCTTTTTCTATCTTCCCGAAATTTCTCCTTAGCAAAAGTTCTATTCGGTCCTCCTCCTCCTCCTCCTCCTCCTCCTCTTCCTCCTCCTCCTCCTCCTCGTATCCACTCTCCTTCATTTCCCTTTCTCAGGTCAAAATTTCTCTCTTTTTCTTCCTCTTTCATTCCATGAGAGAGAGAGAGAGAGAGAGAGAGAGAGAGAGAGAGAGAGAGAGAGAGAGAGAGAGAGAGAGAGAGAGAGAGAGAGAGAGAGAGAGAGAGAGAGAGAGAGAGAGAGAGAGAGAGAGAGAGAGAGAGAGAGAGAGAGAGAGATACCCCACCCCCCACACTACACACACACACACACACACACACACACACACACACACACACACACACACACACACGGTCGATAATTAATAAGAGCGCCAGCCTCCCCTCACCTGGCCAACTTAAGGTAATAATGGAACAGGTGAACCGAGAAGCAATTTTACCTGAGTGACAATTATTACGTCCAGGTGGTAATGATGATGATGATGATGATGATGATGGGTGGTTAGTGTAATTTTTATCCCTATTCTTTTTTTTCTTCTTTCTCCTCCTTATCCCTCTTTTCCCTCTCTTCCTTCTTTCCTCTTTTTCCTCCGCTTCCTTTATTTCCTTCGTCTTCTACTCCTCTTTTACCTCTCGTTTTCTTCCATTCCTTCTCCTCTCTTCCTCCTCCTCTTCTTCCTTGTTATCCTCATCTCTCTTTTCACTCTCTTTTTTCTTTCCTCTTTTTCCTCCCCTTTCTCTATTTTATTCCTCTTATCTCTCTCTTTCTCGTTTCCTTATATTCTTTCTCCTTTCTTCCTCCTCTTCTTTTCCTCTCCTCCCTTTCTCTTCTTCTACTCCTGATTGTTTTCTCTTTTTCTTCCCCTTCATTTCATTCTTTCCTCTTTTCTTTCTTTTTCCATCTCTCTCGTTTCTTTCCATCGCTCCTTCTTTTTCCTCTTCCCTTTTTCTCTTCTCCTCTTGTCTCCTTCCCCTCTCTTTCTTCACCCTTTCCTTGTCTCCCTTCTCATTTGCTTTTCCTTTCCCTTCTCTTTCCTTCCCTTTCCTTTCCTTTCTCTTTTCTCTTTATCTTCCCCTCTCTTTCGTTCCTTTACTTTACCTTTTCCTCTCTTTCTTCACCCTTTCCTTGTTTCCCTTCTCATTTGGTCTTCATTATCCTTCC
>NC_066524.1:14201660-14204160 GCF_024679095.1 Eriocheir sinensis
TCAACAAAAGGAGGAGGAGGAGGAGGAGGAGGAGTAGGAGTAGGAGGAGGAGGAAGAGGAGGAGGAGGAGGAGGAGGAGCCACCACCACTACATCACTCTTTTGACACACGAACATAATAAGAAACTTCCTCCTCTCCTCCTCCTCCTCCTCCTCCTCCACTTCGTCACCTCATCCACTTCTCTACCAGCATAACCACTCTCCTCTTCCTCTACCCTCCATCACCTCCTCTTTATCCCTCCTCCTCCTCCTCCTCCTCGTTCACGTTATCTCCCTTATTTCTCCTCCTCCGGCATCCTTGTTTTTCTTTTTTGTGTTTCAGTTTGAGTTGCATCCTTCGTTTCTCTCTCTCTCTCTCTTTGTGTTTAAGTAGTTTTTTTTCTCTTTGTCTTGCGTAACTGTTTTCTTTTTTCGTTTCACTCTTCTTCTATATTTGTTTCGCATTTGTTTTGTCCTTGTCTTTTTTACTTGCGTTTCAGTTTTCTTTCGTTCTTGTCTAGTATAGTTTTCATTTTTGTTTCGTCCTTGTCTTCTATTTGTGTTTTAATTTGTTTACTTTTCTTCTTTTCCATATCTGTGTTTCGTTTTTTTTCATCCTTGTTTTTCTATATTTCTGTTTGTTTCTTGTTTTCCATATATGTTTAGTTTGTTTCATCCTTGTCTTCCATATCTGTGTTTCAAGTTTACGTTCCATAGCCTTGTTTTCCACTCGTATTTGCTTGTGATTCATTTGTGTTTCATTATTGCTTGCTTGCTTTCCATGTTTGAGTTCCAAATTTCTTCTGTTCCAGGCTTTTCTTTTTTTTAGTTCCTGTTTCAAATTTCCGCTTCAAACTTAAAAGAAAAATCGATGAGCGAGAAAAATATCTTATGTTTATTTCACTTTTGTTTCATCGTTGTTTTCCATAAAATTTCAGGTGTGTTTCATATACGCGTTTCAAGATTTGTGTTTGAAGATTTTTGTTTCCAGATTTGTGTTCCAGCCTCAGAAATTCATACCTGACTTCACCTGCGGCCTTTGTAATCTCCTAAAATTTACCTGGCGGGGCGGTGGCCGTGGGAAACAGGTGCGGGGGCGGGCAGGTGGAGGCGTGGCGGGGCGGCAGGTGGGCCCAACACACCTGCGTCGCCTAATTGGGAGCTCCGCCAGGTAAGGAGCGGAGGCGAGGGCGCGGAGGAGGAAAAGGATGAGGCCGAGGTTGAGAAATGTGGGAAACTTGGAAGTGGAAGAGGAGGAAAGGGGATGAGACGGAGGGAAGAAAGAAGGGAAGGAAGGAGGGATGGAAAGAAGAAAGAAAGGAAGAAGTAAGGAGGAAGAAAATAAAATAAGGTAGGAAAAACTGGAAATAGAAGAGGAAAGGGAATGAAACAGAGAAGGCAGGAAGGAGGGAAGGAAGGAAGGATAGGAGGGAAGGAAGGAAAAGCTAAGGATGGAAGGAAGGTAGGAGGGAATGAGTGAAGAATGAATGAAGAAATAGAGAAAGAAATATAAATGAAAAATGAATGAATGAAGGAAGGAAAAGAATGAGGGAAGAAAGGATACCAAATAAGAAAAAAAGAAATAAAGGAAGGAATGATGAAGTGAATGAAGGAAAATGGAGAAAGGGTCGAGTGAAAGAATGAATGAATGAAGAAGAAATAGAGAAGGAAATATAAATGATGAATACATGAATGAATGAAGGACAAGAATGAGGGAAGAAAGGATACCAAATGAGAGAAAAAATAAATAAAGGAGGGACTGATGGACTGAATGAAGGAAAATGGAGAAAGGAAGAAAGGAAAAAAAATAAGGAAGGAGGGTAGGAAGGAAGCCCGCCAAGGAGAAAAGAAAAAGTTTAATAAGAGCTCAAAATGTTGGAAAAGCAGGGAAGAAAGCGATAAAGGAAACGCTACATATAAGAGGGAAGAAAAAAGCAGATAATGGAAAAAAAGGAACACGAAAAGAATAAAAAGGAAATAGAAAACAGGAAAGATATATTTGGAAACAGCTGAGGAGGAAAAAAATGGGTGTTGTAAAAAATAAATAAAAAGGAAATAGAAAACAGGAAAGATATATTTGGAAACAGCTGAGGAGGAAAAAAATGGGTGTTGTAAAAAATAAATAAAAAGGAAATAGAAAAAAAATTACAGATATATTTGGAAACAGCTGAGGAAGAAAAAAATGGGTGTTGTAAAAAATAAATAAAAAGGAAATAGAAAAAAAAATGAAAGATATATTTGGAAACAGTTGAGGAGGAAAAAAAATGGGTGTTGTAAAAAATAAATAAAAAGGAAATAGAAAAAAAAATGAAAGATATATTTGGAAACAGCTGAGGAGGAAAAAATGGGTGTAGTAAGAAAATTAAAAAGGAAATAGAAAAAAAATTACAGATATATTTGGAAACAGCTGAGGAGGAAAAAAAATGGGTGTAATATATTAAAAAAAAAAAGAATTACACAACACAAAAATGAATTGCTAACAGAGAAAGGAAAAAGAGAAGAGAAATAACAGATTTTAAAAT
>NC_066524.1:14209160-14214160 GCF_024679095.1 Eriocheir sinensis
GAAGGAAAGAGGAAGAGGGGGAAGAAGGGGAGTAAAGAGAGAGATGGGGAGGCTGACACGTGGAGAATGGATAGGATGATGATGGGGAGGAAAAGAAAAGGAGGAGGAAGGGGGAAGAATGGGAGTAAAGAGAAAGATGAGGATGCTGGGATATGTGGAAGAGGTACGATGATGGGGAGGAAGAGAAGAGAAGAGAGAAGTGGAGAGAGGAGAGGGAAGGATCTTCATACGAATTTCCTTTTCTCTATCTTTCGGGCTCTCTCTCGGCAACTGTCCCCGGGGTGGGTCGGGAGCGAGGCGGTTCCCCGAAGATGCGATTGTCTCGTCTCGGCGGCGGGACGGAGCGAAGGCCCGGCGAGGCATCAATTAGACACTGGCGGGGCAAACAACTCCCCTCTCTTTGACGGACCGGATCAAATGCCTGACTTTAATTTAACACGGAGGCCCAATCCAACCCCTACCCCCCTTCCCCCCTCACCCCCTCCCCTCCCCAGTTCCTCCTCCCTTCCCCCAACCACTCCGTACCCTTCTAGTTTGATGTCCCTCTTTCTCCCTCTCTCTCTGGTTCTCCCTCTTTCTCTTTCTCCCTTTCCCTGGTTTCGTTTCCTTTTCCTCTTTCTCTCACTCTTTTCCTCTTGGTTATCTCCTCTTTCTTCCTCCCTCCCTCTCTTCTTTTCCGTCTCTCTCCCTTTCTGCTTCCCTTCCTTTCCCTCTTTCTCTTCCTCTCTACTTCCTCACGTCCCTATCTCTCCTCCCTCTCTCCCTCTTTGCTTCCCTCTCTCCCTCTCTCCCCCTTAGCTTTCCCTCCTCTCCCTCTCTCCCTCTCCTCCGTTTTCTCTGCCTCTCGTTCAGTCCCCCTTCAATAAAAAGAGAAAGAAACAGACAGAATCACCAACTTCGGCCGTATTAAACTTTGCTGGGCTTCGGCTCCGGGCTTCTAAATTACGCTTCTCTTGCTTCCTTCCTCTTATAAGCCGCTTCGTGTCGCCTCCTTTCAGCTTAGCACACACGCACACACAGACGCACACACATACCCACGCGTCTTCCTCGAACTGGCATCACACGGTTCCTCCCTTCCTTGGTCGCCTCACACACCCAAGCGCCAAGGGAGGGTTCAATTTTTCGTTTCATCTTAATTTGGTTTCTTTTTTTCCAGGTTTCAGCATCGTCCGCCTAATGTCACGGGTTTTTAATTTCTCCCCAAACGTGTCCTTTAAATTCAAACTGCCTTTAATTAACGCGCCGCTCTAATTGAATTTACGCGAAGGGCGGGACTGCGCATGCGTGGCCGAGACGAGCTACGCGTTATACGAGTGTCCGTGTTACGCCGTGCTGCCAATAACACTTGAGGCGCGCGGCGACGGACGGACTGACTGGATGACTGGATGGATGGTTTGTTGATTGGATGAATGGTGGACTGACTGACTGACTGGGTGAATGGTTGGCTGGAGGGATGGATAGTTGGATGGGTAACTGACTGGCTAGGTGACTGGCTGGCTGGTTTGTTGATTGGCTGAATGGTGGACGGACTGACGAACTGACTGAATAGATGGATGGCTGACTGGCTGACTAACTGACTGGCTAAATGAAGAAATGGATAGATAGATGGATGGTTGATTGGCGGACTGACTGGTTGGATAGATAGATAGACAAATGTTTGATTGGCGGACTGGCTGGCTGACTTATTGACTGACTGACTGACTGACTGGCTGGCTGGGGCTGGCTGGTTGACTGACTGAATGACTATAGATTTTGAGATACTTGATTAACTGACTGGATGACCAAATGACTGACTGACCTACTGACTGACTGACGGATATGTTCAGTAACGGATCGGTTGAATTAATAACTAAATAATTAACTGATTGACTGACTGAATGACTGACTCTCTGACTGGCTGACTGACTGACTAACTGGCTGACCGGTGTATTCTTTGACATATAGAAAAAGAGAAAACGGAAAACACAGTCGTAGAAACCAAATCGGAAATCGCAATGCGTTCCAGTTAGCGCGAATTCAGCTATCGCGACCCACCTCGATATTACGCGACTCTCACATAACTTGGGTGCGAGGAAGACGAGGACGCGAACAAAAACTTTATCCTCCTCTCTGTCCAGGCTGCCGAGACCTCTCTTCTGTCACTAAAGCCGCGGGAAAGAATGGGAAGGAAAAGGAAGAGAGTGAAATCGAGAGAGAAGGAAGAGAAGCAGAAAGAGGACAAGAGTACGGGTAAAGAAAGGAGGAAAATATGGAAAGGTAAAGGAAGAGAGAGAGAGAGATGGAAGAAAAACAGGAGAAGAGAAGGAAACAGAAAGATACGAGGGTAAGAACAGAAAATAAAGAAAGTAGAGAGGAAGAAATAGAGAAAAAAAAGAAATAGAGAGAAAAAAATGGCAGAAAAATAAAAAATAGACATAGATATACATTGATAAATAGAGATATAGATAAAAATAAAGAGGAAGATAAGAGAAAGTAGGGAAGTGAAGGAAGGAAAAATGGAGAGAGAGAAGGAAGGAGAAAGAGTAGGAAACGTGAGACAGAAGGAATAGAGGGAATAGAAGAAAACAAAAACAAAGGTAGGATTAAAGGTGACAGAAAGGGAAAGAAGGAAGGGAAAATAAAAACGAAAAATGAGATTAAAAAGAAAAATAGGGAAAAAAATGAAATGAAAGCAATACGTGGAAGAAAGAAAGGAGAAAGCCGAAAGTGGGAGAAGATAAAAGAGAGGAGGAGGAGGAGTAAGAAGAGGAGGAAAGGAGGGGAGAGGGAGAGCAGCGGCAATTCAGAGGTGGAAGGGAAGGTGAAGATAGGAGAGAGAAAGTTGGATGAAGAAGAAGGATTAAAGGAAGTGGGTAATAGGAATGAAGTGAAGCGAGAAGGAGGAAAAGAAGAGGAGGAGGAGGGGGAGGAGGAGGAGGAGGAGGAGGAGGAGAGTCTGAGAGAAGAAATAAACGAACAGAAAATAGAAGGTAAAAAAACGAAAAAAAAAGGAGAAAAGACTGAAAAAGGAGGAGGAAGAGGAAGAGGAGGAGGAGAGGGAGGAGAAGAGAAAGAAAGAGGAGGAGAAGGGAAGAAGATTCAGAAAGAGAAAGAAATAGATGGACAAAAAAAAAAACATAAAAGAACAATAGGAAATAAGAAGAGGAAAGAAAAAGGAAGAGGAAGAGGAGGAAGAGGAGGAGGAGGAGGAGGAAGAGGAGGAGGAGGACGAAGGAAACTGAGAGGCGGAGATAAAAAAAACGGAAGAATGGAGGAATTAAATGAAGTTAGAGAGAGAGAGAGAGAGAGAGAGAGAGAGAGAGAGAGAGAGAGAGAGAGAGAGAGAGAGAGAGAGAGAGAGAGAGAGAGAGAGAGAGAGAGAGAGAGAGAGAAAGAAAGAAAGAAAGAAAGAAAGAAAGTGAGAAAGAGAAAGAGACAGAGAAGAAAGGAAGTTGTCCACAGAATCACCAGGAAAAAAAACTTCAACTTCCCCCGACTTAGTTTCCCTTCCCTTCACCAGAGGCCTCTCGCGACGCCTCCAAGATGGTCGTAAATGCATGAGGAAAATATAGGAAAACAAGCTTGAAGGTGAGAATGTGAGTGCGTGTTTGTGTAATGATGATGATGATGATGATGATGTTACTGATTATGTTTTCCTCCTTGTTTTCATACTTCCCTTCCTTTCTTTTCTTTATTTCCTTTTTTCCCCATTTCTATGTTGTCTTGAATTTCTTTTGTATTATTTCTCTCTTTGCCTCTTCCTCCCTCCTCCAGATTTCTCCTTTCTCCTTCCCTTTTTTGCAATTTCCTTCCTTCCCTTTCCCTCCTTCCTCCGGTTTTCTCCTTTCTCCTTTTCTTTTTTGCAGATTTCCTTTCTTCCCTTTCCCTCCCTCCTTTCCTTTTTTGCAATTTCCTTCCTTCCCTTTCCCTCCCTCCTCCGGTTTTCTCCTTTCTCCTTTTCTTTTTTTGCAGGTTTCCCTCTTTCCCTTTCTCTCCCTTCCCCAGTTTTCTACTTTTTCCTTCTCTCTTATTCACGTTTCCTTCCTTCCCTTTCCCTTTCATTTCATCTCTCCTCTCTTCCTCTATCTCTCTTTCCTTTCCTTGCTTCTCTACCCTCCTCTCTCCCTCCACTTCCTCCTCTCACACTTTCCTTTCCACCCTTCCTCCAGTTTTCTCCTTTCTCCTTCCCTTTTATTCACATTTCCTTCCTTCCCTTTCCCTTTTATTTCATCTTCTCTCTCTTCCCTAATCTTTCTTTACTTTCCTTGCTTCTCTACTCTCTCCCCCCACTTCCCTTTCCACCGTCACCTCCCTTATTTTCCTTTCTTCCATTCTCTCCTCCCTCCCTCCCTCTCTTCCTCCCTTTCTTCTACTTTGACTCGGCTCGTTCAGATGAAACTTTTGCGTCGATAATTGCGAAACACCCTTTTACGGCGCAAGTTTCGGTGTGCGATTCCCCGAAACTGCATGGGCTTGTGTTCCACCCTTCCCTCTCCCTTCCTCCCCCTCCTCTCTTCTCCCCCTCCCCTCCCTCCACTTCCCCCAACCTTCCCCCTTCCCCCTCTCATCCTCTTTTACTTTCTCCGTATTTCTTTCCCCTCCTCTCCTCTCCTCTCTCTCTCTCTTCGTCAGCAAACTCAAAACTTAGCAAATTTAACTGAAACTCTCTCACTAATACGAGGAAGGAGGTGAAGGAGGAGGAAGGAAGAGGAGGAGGAGGAGGAGGAGAGAAGGAGCAAAGAGGAACGAAAGGGATAAAGGCAGAGGGAAGACTTGGAGAGAGAAAGAGGGAATGAGGAGAAGGGAAGAAGGGGAGAGAAAGAGAGGGGAAGAGTGAAGGAGAGAGAGAGAGAGAGAGAGAGAGAGAGAGAGAGAGAGAGAGAGAGAGAGAGAGAGAGAGAGAGAGAGAGAGAGAGAGAGAGAGAGAGAGAGAGAGAGAGAGAGAGAGAGAGAGAGAGAGAGAGAGAGAGAGAGAGAGAGAGAGAGAGAGAGAGAGAGAGAGAGAGAGAGAGAGAGAGAGA
>NC_066524.1:14229160-14239160 GCF_024679095.1 Eriocheir sinensis
CACCTTCCTCCTCCTCCTCCTCCTCCTCCTCCTCCTCCTCCTTCTTCTCCTCCTCCTCCTCCTCCTCCGACGCCTTCTGTTTATCCTCTCAATCATCATCTCCCTACATCACGTTCTCTTCTGTAGCGCCGCCGTTTACTCCTCCTCCTCCTCCTCCTCCTCCTCCTCCTCCTCCTCCTCCTCCTCCTCCTCCTCCTCCTCCTCCTCCTCCTCCCTTCTTTGCCGTTGCTTGCTGTATTACAAATCTCTTCTTTTCAACCTCTACTTAATCTTCCTCCTCCTCCTCCTCCTCCTTCTTCTCCATTGCAAATAGTACTACCAACCAACCCTCCTCCTCCTCCTCCTCCTCCTCCTCCTCCTCCAGTACCACCCACACTCCTCATCCTTCTCTTGGTTGCTTGTAATACCGCCCACTCCTCTCCTCCCCCTCCTCCTCCTCCTCTTCCTCCTATATCAGCTTCTTTATGAGACTTAACCAAACTTGGGCCCAAAGCACATGGCGAAGGCACACACACACACACACACACACACACACACACACACACACACACCCTCCCTCCCACACACATCCTCCTCCCCATTCTTTTCTTTTTTTCCTCTCCCCATACATATACACCCCCCTCACACCCCCTTCCCCTATCCCCCTTCCCCCCCAACATCCTTCCTCCCCCGCCCTCCCCTCCCACACATACTCCCTTTTCCACTTTCTCCCCTGCACAAACCCCCCCTTCTCCCCAATACATACATTCCTCCTCCTTCCCCACTTCCCCCTCCCCCTTCACACACTTCCCCCGTCCCCCCCTACCGAAAGTCCGATCCCCCCTTCCCTCTCCCCCCACACGTCCAACACCTATTCTTACATCAGCTCAGGTAAGAAGGTAATCAACACACCTTTACCTTTGCCTTAATTGCAGGTGCGGAAGGTGAGCGGCCGGGCCCTTGAGGAGGCGAAGAAGGGCGAGGAGCCAGGCACCCCCCCACCCGAACAGCGGCCCCCCCCTGAAGCCCCCAGCACCCCCCTCACCATCATGGAGAAGGTGACCCTCATCGCCCCCGTGCTGACAGTGAGTGAAAATGAGTGAAAATGAGTGATAGTGAGCAGGAAAAATAATGATAATGAAAGCAAGGATTTTTTTTCTTGTACAATATCAATCTGTCACACGCTTCATGCTCACCGTTCCTTATTAGCTTAAGCGAATATGAGTGAAAATGACTAAAAATAATAATGATGAGATCGTTCAGATAATTGCCTAAAAATAATAACAGTAATTAACATCTTTTCTAGTATGATAAAAAAGTATCTCCCGTGAAAAATATGTAAAAATAACACTAATTACCATATTTTTCTTGTATGACAAATAATCTAGTGAAAATGAATGATAGTGACTAATAAATGATAATGAGAGTAATGTTTTTTTCTAGTATAATATAAATCTCTCGTGAAAATGACTAATAATGACCAAGATTAATAACTTATCCACTAAACCACAGCCTTTTCATATTCTAACTTATCATTTAACTCTCACTAATCTTTTCTTTCACGCTAAACCACAACTTTTTCATATTCTAACTTATTACTTAACTTTCACTAATCTTTTTTTTCAACGCTAAACCACAACTTCATATTAACTCAACATATCATCTGACTTCTACCAACACAATCTTCTCACTAAACCATTCCACACCCTGCCGTCCTCACTTCAATAAACACAAACAGCAAGAGGCAGGAGAAGGCCCGTCATTTCACCTATACGAGACAGCTTCAGAGAAATTAGTCACCCTCCTTCTGCCTCCCCCGCCCATAAATCCATCAGGGCTTCAAATGGAGGTCAGCTAGGTGTATGGAGGAGGAGGGATGGTGAAGGATGGTTATGATTATTATACTAAATTAACTGAAGAAAGATTGTTATTACTATTATTAGGGTTGTGTGGAGGTGTTATGTGTAGAAAGATAGAACAACTTGCTTCCTGTGGTATCTTTGTGTATGTGTTTGTGTGTGTTTGTGTGTGTTTGGGTATTATGTATGTTTCTGTATGTGTTTTTTTCTTTTACATCAAAGGATACGGCTCAAGGGCAACAAAAAGAGTACAGAAAGTAAAAAGTAAAGAATAGCCAAAAGAGATGTGTGTGTATGTTTGTGTGTCTCTGTTATTTGTGTATCTTTTCAGTTCATCTTTCTCCACAATATCAAACTAAAATGGCTAAAAAAAACAAAAAACTAAAGAGAAAAGGAGAGAAAAAAAGAAAGAGAAGAAAATTAATAGCGGTCACGTTCTACATATTTTCTTCTTCATATCAACTCTCTCTCTCTTTCTCTATCTCTCTCGTTATCTAGATGGACACATGCATATTCCTTCTCCTTATCTCTCTGCGAAATTAAGATAAAACACAAGATTAAGATACCACAAAGTAAAGAGAGGAAATATAAGAGAAAGAGAAGGAGAAAAAAAGAGAAAGCAGAACAGTCCTTGCAAAGTCACGGCGTCTGTATCACTCTCTCTCTCTCTCCTTTCTTTACCTGTCCCGTCCCACGAAATCTCAGCCTCATTAGCACACCTTGTCTATGCATCTCTCTCTCTCTCTCTCTCTCTCTCTCTCATTCACTTTACATGTACTTTTCTCTCCATTTTTTTCCCTCCCTTCCTTATCTCTCCCTTCCTCCCTTTCTCGAGTCTTTCATGCATATAATTCTCCTTTCTCCTCCTCCTCCTCCTCCTCCTGATCCTCCTCCTCACCTTTCCTTAATGACTATACCTGTGATGACGTTCTTCCCTCCGACAGTCACCGGTTAATGAGTTTTCACCTGTGTAAACACCTGCATTCTCTCACTCTCTCTCTCTCTTATGCTCCTTTAATCCTCGTTTTTTATCTTTTCCTTCCTTTATTCTCCTTTATTCACCCTCTTATTCCCCTTTTTTCTCTCCTTATTTCCTTCCCCTTGTTTGCTTCTCTTTTGTGACGCTTTTTTTTTCTTTTTTCTCTCTCTCTCTCTCTCTTCTATATTAACTTCTCTTCAGTTCTTTATTCTCTTTCCTTTTGACTTCTTTTACCTCCTCCTCCTCCTCCTCCTCCTCCTCCTCCTCCTGCTCCTCACGTCTATATAATGTATGTTTGCCCGTTTCTCTTTGTACTTGTCTGTCTTTTTGTCTGTCTTTTTTGTATTAAGGTTTGCGTCAATATGCTTGCTCGTTCCCCTGTCTGTCTGTCTGTCTGTCTGCCTGTCTGTCTGTAAGCCTGTTTGTTCGTCGATTAATTAGTCTGTCTGTCTGTCTTTCTGTCCGTCTGTTTGTCTGTTCATCCGTTTATTTGTTTATCTTTCTGTCTATATCTTCTTCTGTCTGTCTGTCTGTCTTCCTGTCCGTTTGTCTATCTGTTTCTCTGTCTATTCGTTTGTGTGTCTGTCTATCCCTCTTTTTCTTCGTCCACTTCTCAGTCTGTCTTTCTGTCTATTAATTCGTTTGTCTCTTCGTCAGTTTCATAAGTCTGTTTTTCTGTCCATCTATCTGTCCGTTTTAGCTACCGTCCGTTGTTCGTCCGTCTGTCTATTTTCCGTCCGTATATGTCCGTCTATCTGTCCTGTCTGCTTCTCTTCCTGTCTATCTACCCATTCATTTCTTAGTCTGTTTTTCTGTCTACCCATCCGTCCGCTTGTCCGTCCGTCTCCCCGTCCGCCCGTCTGTCCGTGGGTCGTCTCTCTGGCAGGTGGAGGCACTGCGGCGCTTGGGAGATCCCGTCAGGAGTCTGCTGGAGGAGGGGCGAGTCTCGGCCGTCCAGCAGGAGGGGAGGGACGGGGGACCACCACACAGCTCGCGGCTCGCCAGACTCTCCCTCCTCGGCGGCCAAGTCCACCTCCACGCCCTCGAAGATCAGACAGAATTTACGCCCGCGCCTACACACTCGATTCCGGTGAGTGAGTGAGTGAGTGAGTGAGTAAGGGCGTGAAAGAATAAAGGTGTGTTGGTGAATGAAGAAATGAATGAGAAAATGAAAGACTGTATGTGAGTGAGTGAGTGAGTGAATGAGTGAGAGTGAACATGTATGACCCTATCTACCTGTCATTTACCTGTCAATTTCCCTTTCTTCTAGTCTACTTTTCTCACTACTTCCCTATCTTCTTTTCTATCTCTCCTCTACTTCCCTTTCATTCTCTTACTCTATCTGTCTACACCCATCTCTACCTGTCAGTCTCCCTTTCTTCTAATCTACTTCTCTCTCTACTTTCCTACCTTCCTTTCTATCTCTCTTCTACTTCCATTTCACTCTCTTTCTCTACCTATCTACAGCCATCTTTACCTGTCAATCTCCCTTTCTCTTAGTCTACCTCCTTCTGTCTATCTTCTACATCCCTATCTATCTCCCCATTTATCTATCTACCTTCCCTATCTAACTTGTACTTCCCTCTCATCCTCTATCTCCATATCTACCTCCATCTTTACCTGTCTATAACTCTCTTCTAGTCTACCTTCCAATCTATCTTCCTTTTTCCTCTCAACTTTGTCTTATCTCCCTGCTTTCCTGTTTATCTCCCTCTTCTCTTCTGCTTCCCTCTCATCCGTTATCTCCCTGCCTTCCTCCATCTTTACCCGTATCACCTATTAACCACCCTCTCTTTCCCTCCCACCAGCACGAGGCTTTGGTACAACTACTGGACTACACTTCTAGCCTCGTATTCCTGCAACTGGCCTGGGCGGGGAGCGAGGGCGGGATGGTCTACATACGCCTCAGCCCGGACACCGAACTCTCCAGGCAATTCCTTCTCCTGTGCAGCGGCGAAAAAGGTCCCTCCTACCGGCGCTCCTGTCTCTTGGGGGTATGGAACAAGGGGACGGAGTTTGAGATGGTCGGTGGGGGGGACTATGAGAGAAATGACGGCCATGGAGGTGCCCCTATACTCGAGGACATGAGACCACGAAGAGAGTATCAAAGGCCGGCGCTAGCGGGGACCCTGAGAGCTATGCATGGTCCCGTGAGTAGCAAGAGTGCCCAGTTCTCCATCAGTACCCAGGATTGCGCGAGCCGGGAGTGGCACTGGGCGTTCGGGCGTGTGGAGAAAGGTTTGGAGGTGGTGCGAGCAGCGGCCGGGTACAAGAACGTGAAGGAGGTGATGGTGGTGGATTGTGGTGTTGTGCTGCCGTGGTGATGCGTGGTGTGGTGTGTGTGGTGAGGTGTGGGGATGTGGGTATAGGTGTGGAGTGTGTATTTATGCGTGTGGTGATAGATTTTAAGGTGTGACAAATTAGTGGTGAGTGAAAAACTGAGATGAATTTGTGGGGATGTGGGTAAAGGTATGGACTGTGTTTTTATGCTTGTGGTGATGAATTTTAAGGTGTGACAAATTAGTGGTGAGTGAAAAACTGAGATGATTTTGTGGTGATGTGTCGTGTGGAAGAGTGTGATGTACTGTTAACTTATCTAGAGAGATGTGGAATGTGTGATGAGTGTGAAAACGATATGATGACAATAATGTGATGATATGCTATGTGTGATGACCATGGTGATGTGAAGGTCTATAGATAGAACCGTTGTGATATGTAATGTGATGTGTGGTGACGTGTGATGTGCCGTGATTTAGTAGATAGCTATTGTTAAACTTCACGTGGAGAGGAGTGAAGAGGCGAGACATGGGGTGCAAGATTCCAGCGCAAAGACAAGGAAGTTTACAAGCATGAAGACAAGGAAGTTTACAAGCATGAAGACAAGGAAGTTTACAAGCATGAAGACAAGGAGGTTTAAAAGCATGAAGACAAGGAAGTTTACAAGTATGAAGACAAGGAAGTTTACAAGCATGAAGACAAGGAAGTTTACAAGCATGAAGACAAGGAAGTTTACAAGCATGAAGACAAGGAAGTTTACCAGCATGAAGACAAGGAAGTTTACAAGCATGAAGACAAGGAAGTTTACAAGCATGAAGACAAGGAAGTTTACAAGCATGAAGACAAGGAAGTTTACCAGCATGAAGACAAGGAGGTTTAAAAGCATGAAGACAAGGAAGTTTACAAGTATGAAGACAAGGAAGTTTACAAGCATGAAGACAAGGAAGTTTACAAGCATGAAGACAAGGAAGTTTACAAGCATGAGGACAAGGAAGTTTACAAGCATGAAGACAAGGAAGTTTACAAGCATGAAGACAAGGAAGTTTACAAGCATGAAGACAAGGAGGTTTACAAGCATGAAGACAAGGAGGTTTACAAGCATGAAGACAAGGAAGTTTACAAGCATGAAGACAAGGAGGTTTACAAGCATGAAGACAAGGAGGTTTACAAGCATGAAGACAAGGAGGTTTACAAGCATGAAGACAAGGAGGTTTACAAGCATGAAGACAAGGAAGCTTACAAGTATGAAGACAAGGAAGTTTACAAGCATGAAGACAAGGAGGTTTACAAGCATGAAGGCAAGGAGGTTTACGAGCATGAAGACAAGGAAGTTTACAAGCATGAGGACAAGGAAGTTTACAAGCATGAAGACAAGGAGGTTTACAAGCATGAAGACAAGGAAGTTTACAAGCATGAAGACAAGGAAGTTTACAAGCATGAAGACAAGGAAGTTTACAAGCATGAAGACAAGGAGGTTTACAAGCATGAAGACAAGGAAGTTTACAAGCATGAAGACAAGGGAGTTTACAAGCATGAAGACAAGGAAGTTTACAAGCATGAAGACAAGGGAGTTTACAAGCATGAAGACAAGGAGGTTTACAAGCATGAAGGCAAGGAAGTTTACAAGCATGAAGGCAAGGAAGTTTACAAGCATGAAGACAAGGAAATTTACAAGCATGAAGGCAAGGAAGTTTACAAGCATGAAGGCAAGGAAGTTTACAAGCATGAAGACAAGGAAGTTTACAAGCATGAAGGCAAGGAAGTTTACAAGCATGAAGACAAGGAAGTTTACAAGCATGAAGGCAAGGAAGTTTACAGGCATGAAGACAAGGAAGTTTACAGGCATGAAGACAAGGAAGTTTACAAGCATGAAGACAAGGAAGTTTACAAGCATGAAGACAAGGAAGTTTACAAGCATGAAGACAAGGAAGTTTACAAGCATGAAGACGCAGGAAGTTGTAAGTATAAACAAGATTACAAGCTCAGGAAAGTAAAAATGAGAGAAAACAAGTAAATTTACGAGCATGATGACAGAATAAAGTGTAAATACAAGGAAAGGGCAAAAGAAGAGAAAACAAGAAGTAAAAACAAAACAAATGCAAACAAAGAGAAAGACTAAAGAAAAAGAGGGAAAGACAAAGAAATAAAACACAAAAAATAAAACGTAAGTAATGAAATAAAACACATAAGACACGAAGAAAACAAAAGAAGCATAAAGGAGGAGAAAGAAATAGAAAAAAAGAGGATGAGAAGAAGAAAAAAACCCTGCAAAAGGAAAACAATGATAATGTAAAAAAAAAAAAGCAGGAGAAAGTGAAAGGCAAAGAAATGAAGAACAAATAAAAAAACAAACAAAAGAAAACAAATCAAAACATAAAACACAAATAAAAAGTAAAACAAACCAAAAACATCAAAGAAAAACAAAACAAAAAACAACCCACGAAACTAACCCCAACAAACCCTCAAAGAAAGCCCAAACAAGCGCGCCTCCCCAAAAAACAAACAAACCTTTAATAAACGATAAGAATAAAAAACAAACAAACACACGCACGCGGCCTCTAATTTATCCCTCTTATCACCACAATCACTGAATAGGAGGAGGAGGGAAGGTCGGGAGGAGAGAGGGAATGGGAGGGAGGGAGGAGGTGGGAGAAAGGGAGGAACAGAAGAGGAGAGGAGGAGGAAAAGGAGGAGGAGGAGGAGAAGCCCTATCACCAGCCTCATCAAATATGGCCCAAAAGAAGGAGGAGGAGGAGGAGGAGGAGGAGGAGGAGGTAGTAGTAGTAGTAGTAGTAGTAGTAGTAGTAGCCAGTCTGCATTGCCTATGGGTTAAGTCCTCTCTCTCTCCCTTTCATCTCAACCTTTTTTTCCCTCCTATTCTCTTCTCTACCCTTTCTCTCCCTCCCTTTCTTTTCTCCCTCTCTCTTACCAATTTCATCCCATATTTTTACCTTCTCCATTCTCTTCCTTTTTCTCCCCCTTTCTCTCTCCCTCTTTTCTCTCACCAAAATCTCTACCTCCCTTTCTCTCCCATTTTTCTCTCCCTCCCTTTCTTTCACTCTTTTCTCTCCTTCCCTTTCCATCCACTTTTCTCATCCCTTCCCCCTCTCTCTTATACCCCCTCCTTCTTACACTTTTCCTTTCTTTCTTCTCTTTTCTCTCCCTCCCTCTCTCTCCCCCTTTCCCTCCCCTTTTCTCCTCCCCCTTAGGTCCAGCGGAGACGTAATTAAAGCGGTCTGCTCCCCCCCTTGTTAGCAGACGACCACTCAGCAGGCGACTCTTGATATTAACTTAACATGCTCAAGAAAAATGTTTGTGGGGGAGACGAGGAGGAGGAAGAGGAGGAGGAAGAGGAGGAAGAGGAGGAGGAGGAGGAGGAGGAGGAGGAGGAGGACGAAGATGTTGATGATTAGTAAGAGAATGAGGGGATGAAAGGGTAGGAAGAGGAAGAAGATGAGGAGGAGAAGGAGGAGGAGGAGGAGGAGGAGGAGGAGGAAGAGCAGGAGGAGGAGGAGGGCAAAGTGACTAGGGGATGAAGGACATATGAAGAAGAAAAAAACATCATGAGAGGGAGAGGAAATACCAGGAAGAAGAAGGAGGAGGAGGAGGAGGAGGAGGAGGAGGAGGAGGAGGAGGAGGATCATAAAAAGAGACATAAAGCGAAAGCATAAAGAAAAAAAGAGAAAGAGAAAGAAAATGACAACAACAACGAAAGAAGAATAAGAAAGAAAGAAAGAACGAAGGAGAAACAAAAGAAAGAGAAAGAGAAAGAGAAAAGCCTGAAAAAAAATCCCCATTAACCCCGATACACACACACACACACACACACACACACACACACACACACACACACACACACACACACTGAAGGCTCCTCTACCTTCCTTTTAGGCCCTCCAACACAAGCCTCTCACCAGATGGCCTGAGGGCGCGGCGCCTTTGATGAGAGAGAGAGAGAGAGAGAGAGAGAGAGAGAGAGAGAGAGAGAGAGAGAGAGAGAGAGAGAGAGAGAGAGAGAGAGAGAGAGAGAGAGAGAGAGAGAGAGAGAGAGAGAGAGAGAGAGAGAGAGAGAGAGAAAGGGGGGAGGGCTGATAGATACTGGAAAGAGATTGTGTGTGTGTGTGTGTGTGTGTGTGTGTGTGTGTGTGTGTGTGTGTGTGTGTGTGTGTGTGTGTGTGTGTGTGTGTCCGTCAAATACAACACGTACACACACATACATAAACGTACACAGAAGGAACAAAGATTTCACTAAGTACAGTAAAAAAAAAAAAAGGAGGAGGAGGAGAAGGAGTTTAAGGAGGAGGAGGAGGAGGAGTTTAAGGAGGGGAAAGAGCGCTACTAAGAAGAAGAAAAAGAAAAGTAGAGGAGGAGGGGTAGGAAGAGGAAGAGGAAGAGGAGGAGGAGGAGGAGGAGGAGGAGGAGATGTAAAAGGACATGAAAACAAGGAGGGGGAGGAGGAGGAGGAGGAGGAGGATAAGGAGGAGGGGAAGGGCTGGAAGAAAAAAAATAAGCGGAAGAGGAGGGAGGAGGAGGAGGAGGAGGAGGAGAGGAAGATAAAGAGGAAGAGGAACAACAGGAGAAGGAGAGGTATATATTAGCTGCCAAAGAGGAGGAACAAAGGAGTGGAGAGGAGGAGGAGGAGGAGGAGGAGGAGGAGGAGGAGGAGAAGGAGGAGGCAGAAGTATACCAAGAAGAGAGAGAAGAGAACCGCGGAAAACAAAAGTAGAGAAGAAGAAAATGAAGAAGAAAAAGAGAAGGAAGGAAGAATTAAGTAGAACAGAAAGAAAGGAGAAAGAGGAAACGGAGGAGAGAAGAAGAGAATGAGAATAAAGAGAAGGAAGAAACGGAGAATAAAACAAGAATAATGAAGAGGAGAAAGAATGAGAAGAGAACCGGAACAACCAAA
>NC_066524.1:14244160-14251660 GCF_024679095.1 Eriocheir sinensis
GAGGAACAAAGGAGTAAGGGAAGGAAAATAGGGAAAGGAAACAAGAGAAGGAGTTGAGAAAAGGAATGGAAAAAGAGGAAGGGAGGAAAGGAGAAGAAGAAGGGAAGGAAATAAAGAGGTAGGGAGGGAGGAAAGGGAGAGAAAGGGAAGTGAAGGAGAGATAAGATAGAAAGAGAGAAAGAGAGAGGAGAAGGAAAGAAAGTTAGAGAGAAGGTGAGAAAAGGAAAGGAAAAAGAGGAAGGGAGGAAAGGAGAAGAAGAAGGGAAGGAAATAAAGTGGTAGGGAGGGAGGAAAGGGAGAGAAAGAGAAGTGAAGGAGAGATAAGATGGAAAGAGAGAAAGGGAGAGAAGGAAAGAAAGGTAGAGAGGAGGTGAGAAAAGAAAAGGAAAAAGAGGAAGGGAGGAAAAAAGGAAGGAAAGGAGAGGAGCAAAGGAGGAGGAAAAAAGGAGTAAGGGAGGGAGATAGAGAAGGAAAACAGGGAAAGGAAACAAGAGAAGGAGGTGAGAAAAGGAAAGGAAAAAGAGGAAGGGAGGAAAGGAGAAGAAGAAGGGAAGTAGGGAAGGGTGAAAGGGTGGACATTTCCCCGTTCTTCACTTCCTCTTTCCCGCCAGACTTCTGAAATAAAACTTTGCGAAATGTGAAAAGTTGGAAGCCTCCGTCACGAGGAACGTCAGTGCTCCCGGTGTTCCGCAGAGCACCTGGGCGGCTCGAAACACCTCCCGAAACACCTGTGATGATGGCCAGGTAAGATAAGGTAAGGGTAATTAGCTAACGAGGTCTCAGGTGCAATGGTCAGTCACTCCCTTCAGACTCATCAAGATCAAGTTTTACCTCGATTTAATGTGATGCAGGTGTGTTAGGCTTCGTTTTAGTGCAAGTGAAGCAACAAACGAAGCTTCAGAGGCCGTTTCGAAGCGGATTTCACGTAAATTTGTCACTTCCGAGCTTTCTCAGTGGGCATATACCGCTCTCTCTCTCTCTCTCTCTCTCTCTCTCTCTCAAAAACTTCGGGTTCGGTTAGTGTTTCGAGCGCGTGTTCGGTGGTTCGGTCGGGTAATCTAGCGCCGACCATTATCCGGTAGTCGGGGCGTGTCGGGGGTGGTCGGCGGTGGTCGGGGGTCGGCGCCTCACTCTCCCCGATGACACACTAAATCTTTGTGTAATCACCCAATAACTGATCATTTTCCTGAGTGAGACGCCCCCCCCCTCCCTCCCCCTTCCCTTCTACATCCTCCCCTCCCCCTTCTTTAGTCTCTCTTCCCCCGGTCAAACCCCTTCCCTCCCCCCCTGCCAGTTATCCCTGTTTCCTCCCCACCGCACATGGGTTTTCCCTCCTCCCCTCTCCCCTCCTCCCGATGGCCTTCCCTTCTTCTCCCCTCCTTACCTTACCTTGCCAGCTATTCCCCGAATCTTCCCTACATCTCCCTTGTCATCCCCGTCCCCTTCCTTACCTCCCCTGTCCTCCCCCACCCTCCCTTCCCCTCCCCTTCTCACCTTACTCTGCCAGTCACCTACCTATCCCTCCCCTCCTCTCCCTTGTCATTCTCTCCCCCCTTCCTTACTTCCCCTGTCCTTCCCTTTCCTTCCCCATCTTTCCTTCCCCTATCCTCCTCACCTTACCCTGCCAGTCATCTACTTATCCCTCCCCACCTCTCCCATGCCATTCCCTCCCCCTTCCTTACCTCCCCCGTCCTTCCCTTACCTTCCCCACCACTCCTTCCCCTATCCTCTTCATCTTACCCTTCCAGCCACCTACCCATCCCTCCCCACCTCTCCCATGCCATTCCCTTCCCCTTCCTTACCTCTCCTGTCCTTCTCTTTCCTTCCCCACCTTTCCTTCCCCTATCCTCTTCACCTTACCCTGCCAGTCATCTACCTAACCCTCCCCACTTCTCCCTTGTCATCCCCTCCCCCTTCCTTACCTCCCCTGTCCTTCCCTTTCCTTCCCCACCTTTCCTTACCCTATTCTCTTCACCTTACCCTTCCAGTCACCTACCCATCCCTCCCCACCTCTCCCATGCCATTCCCTCCCCCTTCCTTATCTCTCCCGTCCTTCCCTTTCCTTCTCCACCTTACCTTCCCCTATCCTCCTCACCTTACTTACCCTGCCAATCACTTCCCTAACCCTCCCCACCTCTCCCTTGTCATTCCCTCCCCCTTCCTTACCTCCCCTGTCCTTCTCTTCTCCTCCCCAACTTTCCTTTCCCATCCCTTCCCTTCTTCCAACTCTTTTCCCTTCCCTTCATTCCCCGTACCCTCATCTTTCCCTTCTCCATATCCTTCCCCCTTTCCATTCCCCATCCCTTTCCCATTTCCCTGAATAGATTTATGGTGATGATGATAATGATGATGATGATGAGATTGTAGTAATGACAGCAATGGTGATGATGATAAAAGTTGTCCGTAATAATAATGTTAGTAATGGTGAGGGTGAAAGTGTTAGTGATGATGATGATGATGATGATGATGATGATGATGGAGAATGACGATGGTAATAACAGTAAAAGACAGACGGGCAGGAATATTGACAGCACGCCATCCGCTCTTTCTCACTAACAATAACTTATTTTTTGACGAATGGCGCCATTATATTACCCCTCTCTCTCTCTCTCTCTCTCTCTCTCTCTCTCTCTCTCTCTCTCTCTCGTTCACAGAAATCGTCGTCACTCCGAGAATTATGGCGAGACACACCGATCAATTAACATGAAATTCACAGACAGACAGACAGACAGACAGACAGACAGACAAACAGACAGACAAACAGACAGACAGACAGACAGACAGACAGACAGACAGACAGACAGACAGACAGACAGACACACACACACACACACACACGCACACACACACACACACAGTAGCAATACCATTCAAATCTTATTCTGAGCCAAGGCCATAAAAAAACAATATCGATAAAACACGACGAAAGATATAAATAGGAATACGAGGAATAGATTCATAATAATATATAACATTAATAATAATAAAATAATAATAATACTAAAATAATAATAAGAAGAAGAAGAAAAGGAAAAAGAAGAAGAAGAAAAAGGAGAAGAAGAAGAAGAAATAGAAGAAGAAAAAGAAAAAAGAAGAACAAGAAGAACAAGAAGAACAAGAAGAAAAAGAAGAAAAAGAGAAAGAAGAAAATAAAATAAGAAAAAAGAACATGAAAAAAAGATTAGGAATAAAACAGTAAAACCTAAAAAACAAAAACAAAAAAACAAAAAAAAATCCATCAAAATTCCAATCCACAAATTCGGGAGTCCAAGTCTGGGCCACGGGAGGGATTCGAACACGCGCACGGTTGCCAACGCCAAGAAAATGTTTTGTCGGTCTCCAGTGAGGAATTACGAAGTGTCCGATTTATCAGACGAGGGAGGGAAGGAGAGAAGGAGAAAAGGAGGAAGGGAGAGGTAGGCGGGATTGAGGGGAGGAAGAGATCAGGAGACACAAGGGAGAGAGAGAGAGGGAGGGAGGGAGAGATTCGAAGGCAGGAGAGAAGGGAGAGAGAGGGAGGGAGGGAGAGGGAGGGAGAGAGGGAGGGATATTAGGTGCGTGAGAAGGCAAGTGGGTCGTGAAAAGAGGGAGAGAGGTTGTAAAAGTAGCAGTAATAGCAGTAGTAGTAGTAGTAGTAGTAGTAGTAGTAGTAGTAGTAGTAGTAAAAACAGAAGCAATATGTAGTTAAAAAAGAAAGAAGGAGAAAAAGAAAGGAAAGCGAGAAAGAAAAGAAAAAGAACAAGAAATAAAGAAGCGACATAGAGAAATTAATAAGAAAGAGAAGGAGAGGAAGTGGAAAAGAAAAGAGGAAGAATATAAATAATTAACCGATATCAACGAGATAGAAAGAAAAGGAAAAAAAAGGAAGATACAAATAAAAAAAAGAGAGGTCAGGATAAGAAAAGCAATATAAAACAATAAAGAAGATAAAATGGGATAAAAAGAGGAAGATATAAAGAAAAGAGGAAGAACAGGAATAAAGATGCAAGACAAAACAGCCAAGAAGAAAAATGATAAGAAGAAGAACAGGAATAAAGAAATGATATAAAATAGTGAAAAAGAAAAAGATAGAATGAGAACAGGAAGAATAGGAATTAAGAAACTATATGAAGCAATTAAGCAGAAAAAAACCAATAAACTAGAAGAAGAAGAAGAAGAAGAAGAAGAAGAAAAAAAAAGAAGAGGGAAGGAGAAGAAAAAGAAGAAAAAAAGAAGAAAAAAGAAGAAGAAAAAGAAAAAGAAGAAAAAGGAGAAGATAAAGAAGAAGAAAAAGAAGAAGAAAAAAGATGAAGAAGAAAAAAGATGAAGAAGAAAAAGAAGAAAGAAGAAGAAAAAAGAAGAAAAAAGAAGAAGTAAGAAAATGAAGACAGAAAGAGGAGATGAAGAAAACGAAACAAACTCAGGTATGCAGGTGACGATAATGAATCTAAGGAATAAAACACCTGGGCGAGTGGAAGTTTGAGCGGGCGAGTGGAAGGAAGCGTGGATAAAATTGGGTAAAAGTGGTTATTAAAACTTGTGGAAGAAAAACCATTAAAAGAGGAGTCCGAGGAAGAGGAGGGGGAGGAGGAGGAGGAGGAGGAGGTAAAGATGCCAGAGAAAGATAAAAAAAAGAAGAAGAAATAGGAGACGAAACAAAAGGAATGAAAATGAAAGAAATGATAAAAAAAGGATGATAAAACTAATAATGGAAGAACGAGGAGGAGGAGGAGGAGGAGGAAGAGGAGGAGGAGTAGGAAGAGGAGGAAGACGAAGCAAATGATACCGGAGGAAGAAGAAAAAGGAACAGAAGAAAAGAGGAGATAAAAAGTAATAAAAAGAGGAAAGGGAAAAGGAAGAAAAAGATCACATTAATAAGAGGAAAAGAAAGGAAAAATGAAGTAAAAGAAGCAAAGGAGGAAGAAAATAATAGGAAAAACGAGAAAAGAGTAACGAAAACAACAAAAAAGGAAGAAAAAATAATAATAATGAGAGAAAACAAGGATGAGAAATAGAAGACAGAAGAGGGGAAGGAAGACAAAGAAGAAAACGAAAGTGAGGTGAAAGATGAAATACAAAATGATGATTGGGAGAGAAAACACACATTCTCTCTCTCTCTCTCTCTCTCTCTCTCTCTCTCTCTCGCTCGCTCGCCCCCCCCCCCCCAAGAGGTCCTGTTCGTCACTTTTCACTGCCACTTCAGGTAAAAAATGAACACGTGGAAAGACACTTGTTAATCATTCGTGTGTGTGTGTGTGTGTGTGTGTGTGTGTGTGTGTGTGTGTGTGTGTGTGTGTGTGTGTGTGTGTGTGTGTGTGTGTGTTAAATTGTTCTTCCTTTTTTTCATTTTATTATTATTGTGATTTTTCTTCGGCTCATTTCTTCTCGTTTTCCTATTTTTCTTGTTTTTTTTTCTTGGTTTTGTTTTACTTTTTCGTTTCCTTTTTCTTTCTTTTCCTTCCTTTGCTCTCTTTATTTTCTTATTTTCTTTGCTGCGTTTAGTAGTAGTAGTAGTAGTAGTAGTAGTAGTTGTTCTTGTTGTATTCTTTCTTCTTCTTCTTCTTCTTCTTCTTCTTCTTCTTCCTTGTACCTGTTCTTCTCTTACTTCATTCCCTTATTTATTTCTCACTGTATTCTTGTTCTCTTCCTTCTTCCTCCTCCTCCTCCTCCTCTTCCTCCTCCTCTTCCTTCTCCTCCATACATCACCCGAATCACCTCGCCCTAATACCACTAATAATATCTGTCGCAGTAACGGGACTCGAATAATACAGTATTAATGCGCGGCGGTATTTACGAGGGCGGGTAAGCCAGGTGAGAATATTAATTGCGGGGTTAATTACAGGTATGGCCGGACGCGCCGGGTAACATTGGCAGAATTAACCAGGTGGGAGGAAGGGGAGTGTGGAGATTTTTTTTTATTGTGTTTTGTTTTGATTTATTTTACTGTACCTCCATTGCCCGCTAATTGCTTTTTTTGTTCCTCTTTTTTTGCCCTTGAGTTGTTTCCTTTACAATAAAAAAGGCGAATGATAGAATAAATAGGAAATAGGATGAAATGGAATTGTTGCCCCTTGAAGAAAAGTGAAATGAAATTGAAAGGAAAATTTGATGGAAAGTTAAGGACACTATCAACTGGTTCTCTAAATCATTTCTAGAGTAAATAAAGATTGAGTGTTTGATAATGAATGCTAAAAGAGATTATCCACTTCAGTTCTTTTTTCAGAGTAAAGAAAACAGCTGAAGGGCAGATAAGAAAAAACATACAAAAGAAAGGTGAAGTTAGTTAGGAGTTAAACAGAATACGCCATGAACGTTAGAAAAGTTGTGCAGGTGAAGCTGAAAAATAAAGATGGAAGCTAATTAGAGTTTGGACAGGTAAAGCAAGTAGAAAGACGAAGATAATTTGAGCGCCGGTTTGGACAGGTAAAGCAAGTAGAAAGACGAAGATAATTTGAGCGCTGGTTTGGACAGGTAAAGCAAGTAGAAAGACGAAGATAATTTGAGCGCCGGTTTGGACAGGTAAAGCAAGTAGAAAGACGAAGATAATTTGAGCGCTGGTTTGGACAGGTAAAGCAAGTAGAAAGACGAAGATAATTTGAGCGCCGGTTTGGACAGGTAAAGGAAGAAGAAAGCCGAAGATAATTTGAGCGCTGGTTTGGACAGGTAAAGCAAGTAGAAAGACGAAGATAATTTGAGCGCCGGTTTGGACAGGTAAAGGAAGAAGAAAGACGAAGATAATTTGAGCGCCGGTTTGGACAGGTAAAGCAAGTAGAAAGACGAAGATAATTTGAGCGCTGGTTTGGACAGGTAAAGCAAGTAGAAAGACGAAGATAATTTGAGCGCTGGTTTGGACAGGTAAAGCAAGTAGAAAGACGAAGATAATTTGAGCGCTGGTTTGGACAGGTAAAGCAAGAAGAAAGACGAAGATAATTTGAGCGCTGGTTTGGACAGGTAAAGGAAGTTGAAAGACGAAGATAATTTGAGCGCCGGTTTGGACAGGTAAAGCAAGTAGAAAGACGAAGATAATTTGAGCGCTGGTTTGGACAGGTAAAGCAAGTAGAAAGACGAAGATAATTTGAGCGCTGGTTTGGACAGGTAAAGGAAGTTGAAAGACGAAGATAATTTGAGCGCTGGTTTGGACAGGTAAAGCAAGAAGAAAGACGAAGATAATTTGAGCGCTGGTTTGGACAGGTAAAGGAAGTAGAAAGACGAAGATAATTTGAGCGCCGGTTTGGACAGGTAAAGCAAGTTGATATGAGTTGATTCGGACAGGAAAAGTAAGGCAAGGGGAAGGGTCACTCCTCTCCAATCTTTTTAGGGGCAGAAAGAAAGGGCTTTTTTTTTTTGCATTATTTTTTTTAAGCCCTTGATCTGTCTCCTTTGCTGTAAAAAAAAGATGAGTTGATTCGGGCAGGTTAAGTTATTAGAGTTGATTTAATAAAGGTAAAGAATAATTAAAGTCAATTTGGACAGGTACGACTCACTAACTACGTAACCAAGGTGCTTCAGGTAAAATTGAGG